>NC_134353.1:646924350-647224350 GCF_048569485.1 Anomaloglossus baeobatrachus | reverse complement strand
TGCTCTGTGATAGTCTATGTGTTCTGTTTAAAGTGCATCATACCACTGCAAATCTACCAAGACCCGGCCGTCCCTCAAAACTTTCATCTCAAACAAGGAAAAGACTGATCAGAGATGCAGCCAAGAGGCCTATGATCATTCTTGATGAACTGCAGAGATCTACAGCTGAGGTGGGAGAGTCTGTCCATAGGACAACAATCAGTCGTACACTGCACAAATCTGGCCTTTATGGAAAAGTGGCAAGAAGAAAGCCATTTCTCAAAGATATCCATAAAATATTTTGTTTACAGTTTGCCACAAGCCACCTGGAAGACACACCAAACATGTGGAAGAAGGTGCTCCGGTCAGATGAAACCAAAAATCGAACTTTTTGGGAACAATGCCAAACAATATGTTTGGCGTAAAAGCAACACAGCTCCTCACCCTGAACACACACTGTCAAACATGGTGGTGGCAGCATCATGGTTTGGGCCTGCTTTTCTTCAGCAGGGACAAGGAAGATGGTTAAAATTGATGGAAAGATGGATGGAGCCAAATACAGGACCATTCTTGAAGAAAACCTGTTGCAGTCTGTAAAAGACCTGAGACTGGGACGGAGATTTGTCTTCCAACAAGACAATGATCCCAAACAAAGCAAAATCTACAATGGAATGGTTCATAAATAAACGTATCCAGGTGTTAGAATGGCCAAGTCAAAGTCCAGACCTGAATCCAATCGAGAATCTGTGGAAAGAGCTGAAAACTATTGTTCACAAACGCTCTCCATCCAACCTCACTCAGCTCGAGCTGTTTGCAAAGGAAGAATGGGCAAGAAATTCAGTCTCTCGATGTGCAAAACCAAGCGACTTGCAAATGTAATCGCATCAAAAGGTAGTGCTACAAAGTATTAACTTAAAGGGGACGAATAATATTGCATGGCCCACTTTTCAGTTATTTTTTAAAAAGATTTAAAATAAGCAATACATATCGTTCAACTTCACAATTGTGTCCTACTTGGTGTTGATTCTTCACCATTAATTTAAAAAAAAAATCTTTATCTTTGAAGCCTGAAATGTGGGAAAAGGTTGAAAATTTCAAGGGGGCCAAATACTTTTGCAAGGTACTGTTGGTATCTAAGTCAAACCACCATGAAAAGCATGGCCTCATCTACTACATAGTTTGTAAGTAAAAGCTGTGCAAGTAATCACTTATTTGCACACCTAAGCAGCCCCCCCCCTCCCATCATCAAGGTAAATATGTGGGCTATATGACAGAAAATACCGCAAAGTGACACCATTTTAAAAACTGACCCCCTCAAAGTGCTCAAAACCACATTCAAGAAGGTTACAAACCCTTTAGAGGCTTCACAGGAATTAAAGCAACGTGGAAGGAAAAAATGAACATTTACTGTTTCCCAGAAAAATTTTGCCCCAAATTTTTCATTTTCACAAGGGTAGCAGGAGAAAAGAAACCATACAATTTTTATGCAAGTTCTCAGTACACAGATACCCCATATATCTGTGTGGATGCATGGCAGGGCTTGGATGGGTACGAGCACCATTTGAGTTTTGGAACACAAAATTTACTGGGATAGCGGACGCGATGTTACATTTGCAGAGCCCATGATGTGCCCAAACAGTGGAAGCCCCCTCCAAAAGTGACCCCATTTTGAAAACTACAGCCCTGAAATAAATTTATTTAGGAAGTGTGGTGAGCACCTTAAAACCAAAAGTTGCTTCACAACATTTATTACGTTGAACACTGAAAACAAAAAAAAATAAAATATTTCACCCATATACAGTGCTGGCCAAAAGTATTGGCACCCCTGCAATTCTGTCAGAGAATACTCAGTTTCTTCCTGAAAATGATTGCAATCACAAATTCTTTGGTATTATATTCATTTAATTTGTCTTCAAAGCCAAATTGGATATAATTCCACACCAAACAAAAAGGGGGTGGACAAAAGTATTGGCACTGTTTGAAAAATCATGTGATGCTTCTCTAATTTGTGTAATTAACAGCACCTGTAACTTACCTGTGGCACCTAACATGTGTTGGCAATAACTAAATCACACTTGCAGCTAGTTGACATGGTTTAAAGTTGACTCAACCTCTGTCCTTGTGTGTACCACATTGAGCATGGAGAAAAGAAAGAAGACCAAAGAACTGTCTGAGGAGTTGAGAATCCAAATTATGAGGAAGCATGAGAAATCTCAAGGCTACAAGTCCATCTCCAAAGACCTGAAAGTTCTTGTGTCTACGGTGCGCAGTGTCAAGAAGTTTAAAGCCCATTGCACTGTGGCTAACCTCCCTAGATGTGGAAGGAAAAGAAAAATTGACGAGAGATTTCAACGCAAGATTGTGCGGATGGTGGATAAAGAACCTCGACTAACATCCAAACAAGTTCAAGCTGCCCTGCAGTCCGAGGGTACAACAGTGTCAACCCGTACTGTCTGAATGAAAAGGGTCTGTATGGTAGGATACCCAGGAAGACCCCACTTTTTACCCTGAGACATAAAAAGCCAGGCTGGAGTTTGCCAAAACTTACCTGAGAGCCTAAAACGTTTTGGAAGAATGTTCTCTGGTCAGATGAGACAAAAGTAGAGCTTTTTGGGAAAAGCCATCAACATAGAGTTTACAGGGGAAAAAAAAAAAAAGAGGCAAAAAAAAGAACACGGTCCCTACAGTCAAACATGGCGGAGGTTCCCTGATGTTTTGGGGTTGCTTTGCTGTCTCTGGCACTGGACTGCTTGACCGTGTGCATGGCATTATGAAGTCTGAAGACTACCAACAAATTTTGCAGCATAATGTAGGGCCCAGTGTGAAAAAGCTGGGTCTCCCTCAGAGGTCATGGGTCTTCCAGCAGCACAATGACCCAAAACACACTTCAAAAAGCACTAGAAAATGGTTTGAGAGAAAGCACTGGAGACTACTAAAGTGGCCAGCAATGAGTCCAGACCTGAATCCCATAGAACACCTGTTGAGAGATCTCAAAATGGCAGTTTGGAGAAGGCACCCTTCAAATCTCACGGACCTGGAGAAGTTTGCCAAAGAAGAATGGTCTAAAATTCCAGCAGAGCATTGTAAGAAACTCATTGATGGTTACCGGAAGCGGTTGTTCGCAGTTATTTTGGCTAAAGGTTGTGCAACCAAGTATTAGGCTAAGGGTGCCAATACTTTTGTCTGGCCCATTTTTGGAGTTTTGTGTGAAATGATCAATGATTTGATTTTTGTTTCATTCTCTTGTGTTTTTTTTATTCGAAGCAAAATAAAAGATAATACCAAAGAATTTGTGATTGCAATCATTTTCAGGAAGAAACTGAGTATTCTCTGACAGAATTGCAGGGGTGCCAATACTTTTGGCCAGCACTGTATGTTGCTTTTTCCCCAAATTCTTCATTTTCACAATTGTAACAGACGAAAATGGGTGTACAATTTGTTGTGCCATTTCTCCTGAGTACACCCATACCCCACATGTGGTGGAAAGTTACTGTTTGACACACAGATTCTGACACTTTATCCGATGGTTTTCTCTGGTGTCTGGGATCAACACACGCAGACTCGGACATCACCCTGCTGTGTGCCGATCCATAGGCAGACTAGCAAGAGTTTATCTGCTTGCTCCTTTAATCACATGTTGTGGGGAGACCTATCACATCTGCTCCCCTCCTATTTATGCTGGAATCTTTCTACCCATGCCAGCCATAGTTTATTCTATGTTGATCTGTCAGGCATCATGTCCCAGACCCTTTGGTGAAAGTTGTGCTTATTGCTTGGAGCGGTTGTGGAGTTTACCCCTATTGTTTTATATTTCCTACCTGCTCTTATTTTTCCTCCTAAATCTCTTATTGTCTCTACCTTTTGTGTGTGCATGCTGTATGACAAAGTTTTGGTTTTCCATTGTATGTCTCTATCTGTGGGTCTCTCCTTGATGGGGGGGAGGAATCAGGTCAGGAGCAGGTCCAAGAAGGAGACTCAGGCATCTACAACGTTGAGACTAACCCTGAGATTAGTGATAGCATTGGGTCCCCTAGCTTAAGAGCCCCTGTTCCCCGCTCCCCCCCCCCAAAAAAACAAAACAAAACAAAAACGCCATTTAATTGGGTTCTTTGGGTGCTGGTGGTAATCAATAGATTGTTCCAGAATTTTGTTACTTCCATTATAAACTAAAATCACAATGGTAGTGTAATGATAGCAAAAACAAGTGTAGTATTAATATTGTGTGAAAGGTACCAGTGTCAAACAGATAATCCAGCAGTGATGCAACTTCTGCTATAAATGGAAGCCACAAACTAAGAAACCTTTGTGTATGGATACCTGCTTACCAAGTTGTGATGTAAATTACTCACCAAGACATTTCCATAGATTGCTATTGTAATGTGGAATATTGGTTGTTTAGTAAAAGGACACTAAATATTAATGAGAAGCACTATATTTAAAACGTAACTCTACTTTCAAAACAAAAGTTAATATTGTGCAGAACTCTGCTGTGTAATTGTTTTTCTACATCACTATTAGATAACTTTGCTATTAATCTGCAGCAGAATCCTCTCAAGGTTTACGTTGTGGGCTCCTAAGTAGTGTAATGCTTGCTGTTCTTAGCTACCATCTTCAATGCTTTAAGAAAGTGAACCACTGCTGTGAAAACTAGTGGGGAATAAAGTCTGAATCCTACATTTGTAGAGTGCTGTGGCTTTTCCTATAAATAACATGAGGCGCATTTTGTAATTCAACATAATAAAAAGTAATATACAGAGAAGGTATGTATGGTCCATCACCATTTTATTTAAGCTTTCTAGGTTATATACAAAGGATAGGAAGTATATAGTATTTCAGAGGCAAAAGGAATGTCAATAATTACAATAATTATAACATTACACACAAAACTAGAAATGTCTTACAAAACTAAATCTGTAAATCTGTCTTCTATAGTACAGACCACTAGTGATTCAATGACAGCTGCCATATCAGGCTTGGTGCATACATTTATTTTTTTCAAAATGTCATTAGAAAAACGTAAAAATGGCCCTCAGCACAGGTTTACACCATTTTGGGATGTAAGAGATTCTAGAACATGTACAATAACTACACCAAACTGTATTGTGTAAACCTCTCCTTAGGATAAACGCTATTAAGCAGGAGAGTGTTGGGTGTGTAAAATACCAATTTCTATTGTATTTAAGGCTATATTCATATTTTGTTCATATGAGAATTTCATAAAAAAGGACCAGATAATAAGTACATTTTGTAAACAAGCAGCTACTCTGTGCATGGGTGAAAACCATTTTGTACCCATTCAGCTCTACACAAGGTATTCCAGAGCGTATCAGTAGGGCCGCACTAGTTATATAGATCACTTAGCTTTGATACGATCAAAGACCAATGTTCTGCAAGTTTACCATAAGGATATATACTGCCTGTACTCTTGTTTATAGTATAAATCAGATGCAATACCGTTCCAAAAGTCTATAGTTACCCTTCTGCATTTTAGATGTTCACAAGCAGTAAAAAGTATTACATTGGCTTTATTGTTTTAATCACTCAAAATTCAAAGTCTGCTTTTCATAAATAAACCAATGTACAGTATGTGCATAATTGATTGGTTTTTTTTGTTTTTAACAAACAAAACCTCTAATAATAAATAGCATTAATAATGATAAAATAGGGACTTCAAAGTTAATTGCAGTGTAACAATGATATTGTAAAAAAGGTATGATGAGAAGTCAGCTCATGAATGGTTATAAAATGAATACGCCCATATACTGTAGATATCTACAATAACAGGGTTCTGAGAAACAGCAGAAGAGGAATGGGTTGTGATAATATAACTGAGGAATGTGATCTTGTTCTCTAGATAGCCGGTTGGTACAGAAAGGTGTAGAGAACTGTGCAGATAGGTCCCTATAGTAAGAAAAGTACTATGCATAGCCAAGAGGTAAACTCTATTTGGCAATGACCAATAATTCTCTGTACAGTTACTAAGAGAGTTGCTGTGGCATCTAGAACCTTACAGTACACCCTTTCTAGAACACATTATTGTTCAGCTCAATGCGCTTGAGCAGATGAGTCACCATCTTCTCCATGAATCTGGCACTGTCTTTTCCAGCTTTTAGCACTTCTTCATGGTTAGCGGTGGCTTCACTGTTGTAGTCCATCACTGCCTTGTTTGTAATGAGGGACATGCCCAAAACCTTTAAACCACAATGTCTGGCCACAATTACTTCAGGTACAGTACTCATCCCTTGATAAAAAAGAAGACCATAGATTAAACACAATTTCAATATAATGCAATAAACACTGCAACATTTGCACATGTGTAGTGGAGCTATTCAAGCCATGCCATGTCTGTAGCTCCAATTCCTTTCAATAGAATTTAAAAAATACAGGAGCTCAGTTTCTCTTTGCCATTCATCTAGCACCACCTTGAGTGGTGGCAGCCTATACGGTTGTAAGCTAGGGTGCACTAACAATGGAAATGAAAGATCTGTACACTTCTAAATCTTCAGAGTTTCCCTGCCCAAGCATCCTGCTGGATTTTTAATTTTTTCACATATCTGAGCAGTGATCCAATCATGGTACCTGCAGCGCTGCTAATATATTCAGTTGAATAAAGAAGCAGTGCTGCAGGGACGCATAGTCAGTTCTGTAGAACAGTGGCGTCAGAGTATAGGATGGAAAGAGGCTTTTGTAAAGTTCTTGGGCACAGTGACAATAGTAAATTTAATTTAAGGGGGCATAGTAGTCAGTCATTCTTTAAAGGGGACATAAATAGCAAAAATTTAAGTAGCTTTCAAGGCCAGGTAGACATTTTGACAGGGATTGTATCTGACAGCATCACGCCAAACCCTAAGTCTGTGCACACAGTGAGCTTATCATCGTTTTGGGGTTTGTTTTTTTTTTGGGGGGGGGGGGGGGGTTATGCGGAGGATTCGGCAGTTTTGTACATGCTACATTTTTCCTCCTTGCAAATTTGCAGCAGAAAATAAACTGTAGTATGTCAATTCTTTCACAGTTTTTCCACCCCAAATGCATTGAAAATCCCCTGGCAAAAAACATTTGTTACAATCCAGTAAGCAAACTGCATGGTATAAAAAAGGGCCCTACTTCTGTCACTAGAGTTAGACTCTACATACCTCAGCCGAGGAACTTTGGTTCCAGCTGGGGACTCAGAATCACTTCACAGAAGGATTCTACATCATCTCAGTTGAAGAGCTTTGGTTTCGACTGATGAAACGCAGAACTGCTTCCTAAGCTTGCCTCTATCCCACCAAAAGGGTTGTGCTGCTGGACTGGGATAGTTGGCCCTTGAAGCCCCAAAGTCACGGAAACTCTAATCTAATCGCTGGTGGGCCAATGGAAGGACGACACTGTTGCTTGTACCATCTTGTGTTCTTGCTGGGAATGTACGAGGTTTTTTTTTTCTGTTGGTAAACCAATAAAGTCTTACCAATGTGTGGTTCACTCACCCTGTGTTGCCCGAGTAGTGTTTTGCCAACGAGGAAGGAGTGCAAGCGTTTAGTGGAATGAGCTCTGGTCCATGCAGTTTTAATAAAGACAGCCAGGCCAGTGGACGAGCTCTGAACATCATGTCTCCACAGGCACAATAGTGGCTTTAATTATATACAAAGGCCACAGTGGCTAGTTGTTTTTTTTTCTGTAGTATATATGTATTTATATAACATCTGCAGGGAGTGGAGTTTGTATGTTCTCCCTGTGTTTGCATGGGTTTCCTCTAACACTCCAAAGACATACTGATAGGGAGTCTAGATTGTGAGCCCTAATGAGGACATTGATGATGACAGTAAAATTAATAGCGCTATATCAGTGAATAAAGTAAATATTTAGGAGGCACAGCTTTCAATCATATACAGGAGAGGTACAATATGTGGTATATTTGTGTTCAGGGGGCATAGATCTTTTTTCTAATTATTATTTAATGGTACATTAAAAAGACACTTATCTATAGTGATAGTGTGGGTTTGTTAGGTTTTTCTTTACCAAGCGGGGGATATGTTATATAATATCTTTATAAAGTATTTGTGACATTATCTTTTTCAGGGGTACATTATGTGGCTCTGCTCTAGAAGAGAAGAATCAGACAACTGGGCAGAAATCAGCAGAGAATATTGTAGTTGTTGCTAGAAGTAGTCATGAATGTCTAAACCAGGTACAGAAGAAAAATGAGTACTGTATCCCTGTATCATTTACAAGTGATGATGGGTGATTATAATTTTTTGTGCAACAACTCCTAGCATACTATTGATTAGAGTACAGTATACAGGGAGGTGTAGTTACGATTGGTACAAATTTACATGGCAGATAGATATAGATATATCTATCTATATCTCTATGTCCCACTCAGATGTGTGTTCTCGGTGGTTGCTGACTGCCTAGGTACACCTCTCCAAACAATATCCTCCCTTAATTTAGTGCATGCTATTAGTATGTATAGCATAGTTTTAATACATACATTCTCATTTATTACTGTACATCATAGTGTCCTTTACCAAAATAAAGGAAAAAACGGTGTATATAATAAACAAAGGCTGATGACCGTGTGGTTGGTATGTGCCAAAATTTCTTCTGGGGTGTTGCTATCAGTGTGTCAAGAGTAGGAGAAGAGGGTTACATTGACAATCCAACACAATGGGCAGCACTTTGAACACATTTTATAAGTGGTCATAAAATTGTAAATAACTAATCAAATAATAAAGTTATGTTAAAACCAAACACAACATTGTTTTTCTTGTGATATTCTGAATAAGTTTGATGCGTTACATGACCCTCTTCCCATTGGAAAAAAAATAAATTTGGATCCAAAATGTCTGACTTCAAAATGGCCACCATGGTCACCACCCATCTTGAAAAGTTTCTACCCTCCCATATACTAGTGAGCCACAAGCAGGAAGTTGATATCACCAACCATTCCCATTTTATTTAGGTGTATTGTAGCAGGGAAGTTAATTGTGAAATATATAATAATATAATTTCTCTTGTGCTGGATGGGGGAGGATAACACACGAAGAAGACCATGTGTTTGAACCCTCAGCCAGGTTGGGAGGAATCTCCAACACGTGGCTATACATACGCCCCCATGACATCAGAGGTTACAGCCAATCATAGGGCAAAATTAATCTTGGTCACAAGCCCTATATAAGCTGTCCTCTTACCCCCTCTCATTCTCCCTGGATGGACATACAGAAGGACAAGATGGCTGAGTACCCTTCATATAGGAATAGTTAGTATCATTCTTGGGTGGGCTGCAACTGTGTGAGTGTTCTATTGGGTTGCATGTAACTGTGGATTTTATAGTAAAGTATTTACTGGTGTTTTATTGTATGTGTATATAATTTAGTATATGCTTTTCATTGTGATTACATGTGCTAGAATTATATAGTGTATTAAGCGTAGTCTTGTTAGTGAATAATAAACTTGTTATTTTTTTTATTACAACAAAGTGACTGATTATACTCTTGTTTGGGATGCACCAGGTATATAGGGCAAAGCAGAGTAAAGCAATAGGAACAGAGAAATTATTACCCTTGGGAATATATACAGTATAGCTGGGATATTGGGAATACATCTTTTGTGCAGGAAGGCAGGAATAAGTTTAAGTTTCCCCATTCCATAAAGGCAGCAAGGCCTCTGGCACATGTGGGAGGATTATTCCCACTCATAGTATAGTAAAGAGACGAAGGTCTTTTACAGCAATTGCACAATAGTTAGGTTGTGCTTTATTCCCCTTTAACATGTATCCATATAAAATGGCCCACCCTGTAAATAAACAGTGGGGATCGAGGGGGGGTATTTAGTCAGCCACCAATTGTGCAAGTTCTCTCAGTTAAAAAGATGAGACCTGTAATTGACATCATAGGTAGACCACAACTATGAAAGACAAAAATGAGAAAACAAATCCAGAAAATTAACTTGTCTGATTTAAGATTATTTATTTTTTTTTTCCAAATTATGGTGGAAAATAAGTATTTGGTCAATAACAAAAGTTGATCTCAATTTGTTATATATCCTTTGTTGGCAATGACAGAGGTCAAACGTTTTCTTTAAGTCTTCATAAGGTTGGCACACACTGTTGGTGGTATGTCGGCCCATTCCTCCATGCAGATCTCCTCTAGAGCAGTGATGTTTTGGGCCTGTCGCTGGGCAACATGGACTTTCAACTCCCTCGAAAGATTTTCTATCGGATTGAGATCTGGAGACTGGCTAGGCCACTGCACGACATTCATATGCTTCTTACGAAGCCACTCCTTCGTTGCTCTGGCGGTGTGCTTGGGATCATTATGCTGAAAGACCCAGCCATGTTTCAGCTTCAATGCCCTTGCTGATGGAAGGAGGTTTGCACTCAAAATCTCGCGATACATGGCCCCATTCATTCTTTCATGTACATGGATCAGTCATCCTGGTCCTTTTGCAGAGAAACAGCCCCAAAGCATATTGCCACCCCCATGCTTCACAGTAGGTAAGGGGTTCTTTGGATGCAACTCAGCATTCTGTCTCCTTCAAACACGACGAGTTGTGTTTCTACCAAACAGTTCTACTTTGGTTTCATCAGACCATATGACATTCTCCCAATAGTCTTCTGGTTAATCCAAATGATCTCTAGCAAACTTCAGATGGGCCCGGACATGTACTGGCTTAAGCAGGGGGAACACGTCTGGCACTGCAGGATCTAAGTCCCTGGCGGCGTAGTGTGCTACTGATGGTAGCCTATTTTACGGTGGTCCCAGCTCTATGCAGGTCATTCACTAGGTCCCCCCGTGTGGTTCTGGGATTTTTGCTCACTGTTCTTATGATCATTTTGACCCCACAGGGTGAGATCGTGAGTGGAGACAGAGATCGAGGGAGATTATCAGTGACCTTGTAGGTCTTCCATTTTTTTTATTATTGCTCCCACAGTTGATTAAATCACACCAAGCTGCTTGCCTATTGCAGACTCAGTCTTCCCAGCCTGGTGCAGGGCTACAATTTTGTTTCTGGTGTCCTTCGACAGCTCTTTGGTCTTCACCATAGTGGAGTTTGGAGTGTGACTGTTTGAGGTTGTGGACAGGTGTCTTTTATACTGATAAAAAGTTCAAACAGGTGCCATTACTACAGGCAATGAGTGGAGAACAGAGGAGCCTCTTAAATGAAAGAGTCACAGGTCTGTGAGAGCCAGAAATTGTGCATGTTTTTAGTAGACTAAATACTTAATTTTCCAACAAAATTTTGCAAGGGAAAAAAAAAAATAAAAAAAAAAAAAATTTGCCAAATCAGGTGATTTTCTGGATTCGTTTTCTCATTTTGTCTCTCATAGTTGTGGTCTACCTATGATGTCAATTACAGGCTTCTCTCTTCTTTGTAGGTCGGGAAAACTTGCACAGTTGGTGGCTGACTAAATAACCACCCCCCCACAATAAATAAATATATATTTTACTTTTGTTACAGAAGGTACACATGTCTCAAGTCTCATTTTACATACCGACTGCATCAGCTCCAAGGCTAACCAGGAATTTACATTCAGCAATGGTCTCAAAATTGGGTCCTCCAAGGCTACAATATACTCCTTCCCTCATCTTTTCTGAGAGTCCCAGCTCTTGCCCAACAGCCAAAGCCAGCTTCCTCAGGTTCTTGTCATAAGCATCAGACATCGGGGGAAACCGAGGTCCAAACCTTTGTAAAAGATTATTGGTAGTCAGTAAGGAAGAAAAACAAACAATACTCATTAAGCAGCAATGTAAGTTTGGCTTGCTAGATTTTTTTTGTATACCCAGATTTAGAGCCCTTAAGTATTTGGGTTTTTTTTCCATCAACTAAAGGTGGCTTTACACACTGCAACATCGCAAACGACATCGCTGTAACGTCACCGGTTTTGTGACGAAATAGCGACCTCCCCAGCGACATTGCAGTGTGTGAAACACATCAGCGACCTGGCCCCTGCTGTGAAGTTGCTGATCGCTACAAATCGTTCAGGACCATTCTTTGGTCCTTTGTTTCCCGCTGTGCAGCATGATCGCTAGAAAGTCTCAGTGTGTAAAGGGGACTTAAATGTGCAGGCAGCAGGAGCCGGCTTCTTCGGACACTGGTAACCACGGTAAACATCTGGTAACCAAGAAGCCCTGTCCTTGGTTACCCGATATTTACCTTGTTACCAGCCTCCGCCGCTCTCACTGTCAGTGCCGGCTCCTGCTCCTTGCACGTGTAGCAGAGTACACATCGGGTAATTAACCCCATGTGTGCTGTAACTAGGAGAGCAGGGAGCCAGCGCTAAGCAGTGTGCGCTGCTCCCTGCTCTCTGCACGTGTAGCTGCGTGCGCTGGTAACCAAGGTAAATATCGGGTTGGTTACCCGATATATACCTTAGTTACCAAGCGCAGCATCGCTTCAGTGCGTCGCTGGGGGCTGGTCACTGGTTGCTGGTGATAGCTCACCAGCATCCCGTGTAGCGATGCTCCAGCAATCCCTGCCAGGTCAGGTTACCAGCCTCCTCATAAGCCAGCTCCCTGCTGCCTGCACACGTAGCAGAGTACACATCGGGTAATTAACCCGATGTGTACTATGGCTAGGTGTGCAGGGAGCCAGCGCTAAGCGGTGTGCGCTGGTAACCAAGGTAAATATCGGGTTGGTTACCCGATATTTACCTTAGTTACCAAGCGCAGCATGCTTCCACGTGTAGCGACGCCCCAGCGATCCCTGCCAGGTCAGGTTGCTGGTGGGATCGCTGGAGCGTCTGACTGTGTGACATCTCACCAGCGACCTCCTAGCAACTTACCAGCGATCCCTATCAGGTTGTATCGTTGTTGGGATCGCTGTTAAGTTGTTTAGTGTGACGGTACCTTTAGTCATATGTGGACTTGTGTTTTGGGGGATGGGCACCATTTTTTGAGCATGTATGTGTTGAATAAGCTTTTATAACCATTACTGGGAGAAAAAAAAAGAGAACAAAAAACCCCATCAATGCTAAAAATAGATTTAACATTTTAATGTCCTTGTTTTTGTTAGATAGTGTAATAGCTATTGAGAAAAAATGAAACCTATTTATTTTACCATATAATGTACTGAAAAAATAGAAATCTATTACATGTGTGATGGTGGCAGGGGAGGAGGAGAGGAAAAAAAAAACCCCCATTAAATTTTCTGTTTTATTTCTATTCATTGTGCAGTAAAAATGACAGGACAATGGGATTCACTAGGTCATTAGGACTGCAGCAATTGCAAATGTTTGTTTTTTTTAATACATTTTAGTCATTAACAAAAATACATTTGTTTGTGTCACCATTTTCTGAGAAACATAAAACTTTAGTTTTCAGTTCATGCAACTGGATGAGGGATTGTTTTTTGCATGCTGAGCTGACATTTTTTCTTGATACAATTTTGGGGTACTTGCTGTATAAACATTGATTGCTTTTTAATATTTATTTTTTAGGGAAGTGCAGTGACCCCCAAAAACAAAAAGCAATTCTTGCTGTTAGATTTATTTTTTTGCCTTTTAATGTACAGTTTACATATATTTTTTTCAGTGACATGCTACACTTATATGGGTTGTCTCAAAAAGACTGACCTCCTCTACACATATGCTCTATTAGGATATATAGACTTCATGCAGATGACCTCGCCTGTATTACATGGTCCTGCATTTATCTGATTAGGAGCCAGGTACATTATATTTCCATTTCAGCTGCTATCAATGATTTTGTCAGAAGCCGTACCAGGTCCTTTAAACAGGGATCATATGGACACAACCCCATCTAATTGCAATAGATCTAAAATTACCTGATAAACGTGATGCCATTGTAACCATTAAAATGCTCACCTCTCCTCATTAGGACCAACAAGTGGATTCTCTCCTGCAAATCCTGGCATATTTATATGATCCATTATCACCATTATGTCCCCAACGTTATAATCTTGGTTCAGTCCTCCTGCAGCATTAGTGACAATGAGCGTTTCAACCCCAATCAGGCGGAAAACCCTTATTGGAAATGTAACCTAAGTTAAAAAAAAATAAAAATGTACAACTTAATAACTTTAGTGTTATTCTAAAACCTGATTGCGAGAACCATAAATCATATCCACTGCTCCATATTTGTGCCAACATTCAGCATACTGGAAGATTTTATACAGAAGTGATAGGTTCGTAAACTAGTTTTTCTAGAATGCCCGGTCGACAAAATTTTCTTAATAACAGAACATGCGGTCATAATATCAGCTAATATCTGAGCAACTATTTTTATTGTGTACTTGCTGTATACAGTACATGTTGCAAATAAATGATTGCGCCATTTACATGTTCTCACCTTCCACAGGGGGTAACCCTCATAGAAATGAAACCGTCCTTGCATGCACACACATGGCTTCCCATTCAAGTTTCCAAATATAAGACGACCAGCATGTCCAGGAACTGCAAAATTCAGGAACAAAGAACTAATCACAAAAACTGTATTGACAGTACTACAAAGAATGTGGTGTGCATAGCAGAAGAGAATCGTATAATCCTTGATTTCATGACACAATGGACATGCAGTGGGTGATCATAAAACCTCATACTATTCCTTCAATTTGCCATACCTGTACTGTGTGGGAAGTTAGGGATGTCAGCATAATTGAAGACCACCTGATCCTTTAAGAGTTCGCCCAAAGCTCCAAGCCCAGATCCACATACAATGGCCACTGAAGGACGATGTTCTGTCTTGGATGTGAGCCAGTCTGCAGTCTGCTTGTATTCTTCATAAGTGTACCTAAAAAAACCAAAAAAACAAAAACACCTTGTAAAAAAAGCCAAATATATATAAGAGGAGATTTAGACTATGTTCACAATGCATTTTGCCATGGTTTTTCACCATACATACGAAAAGTTTAAGGTACTACTAAAGTAACATCCTACTACTCCTTCATCCATATAGAGTGACTAATCACCATGTGGAACGGACAACTACAACCACTATCATCCGGGCATACCAATGTCGGGTGTGAGCACTGGCGCCATGGTGTGCAACCCCGACGTACAATTTGAATAGATGTTCCTTGGGGGGCAACAGGGTTAGATTGAAGGTGTGTTTGTTTAAATAGTGGAAGCGCCATGATTTGGGCGCATGCAGTGGGCGGTATGCTGGACACGTAATCCGTGCCTTCCGGTTACTCCAGGGGAGGGGCGGGTCGGAAGAATACTTCCGCTAATGTCAGTATACCCACCTCTCCCCCTCAGGAGGCACCTTTGGCAGGGACACAGAGCGCAGCTGCCCAGCGCATGTGCACCCGGCAATGCCATGTTGGTTATGGGCAAGGAAAAGAGCAAACAGTTTAGGGAGTATATGGCATTAAAAGAAGAGAATAACTATCGTGCGAAAACCATATACCCTACAGCCACTAACTAAATTATAAGACCTATCGCTCATAATCAAAGTTAATATATCGAGATATACAACATATGTATGAAATCTATTAATATAAAGTTGAAGATCTCAAATGATGGTATATATGTATGGCGATATAAGGTCCATATTTTCACATCATGTCCATATTCGATCCAAAAGATTGACCAACATCCCAAATGGTCCACAAAAATACCTTATACATGAAAAGAAAAAAAAAAAACCCAAAACTACACTTAATTAAAACAAGTACTATAGCTTTCAATCAATCTAATCACCAGTTATGTATATTCACAAAAATGTCAGTTTTTCATTTAGACCATTAGGGGACATCGTTCCCAACCTGACGATCCAACGACACTCAAGCTACGCCAATATACGTTTTTTTTATTACTGCTCCTAGATCCCAATTGTGCCTGATCAATGACTCTAATTTTAAGGCCTGTGGGGGGGGGGGGGGTCACAATTCTGGCGCAGCTTAAAGTGTCAGGGGATCGTTCTCAACCATTCCACATCTTTAGTTTCACGTGCTGCAATTATGTCTCTGACGTGCTTCCTGGTGCGGACGCGGAGTTCCCCAGCGGTTAATACAATATAAATCAAGTCACAATCACACACACAGCATAATAAATTACGTGACTCGTATTGCATGATATATAGCTCCTAATTTTATATTCCTTTGAGTCGTCCGCAGCAGAGAACACATCCGTACGGACCAAATTGTGGCAAGCTAAACATGATCCACAGGGAAAGCAACCTAATCTAGGTCTCCCAATACCAAAAAGAGGGGGACTCTTAAGGTCCAGTCACACTAAGCAACTTACCAGCGATCCCAACAACGATAGGGATCGCTGGTAAGTTGCTAGGAGGTTGCTGGTGAGCTGTCACACTGCGACGCTCCAGCGATCCCACCAGCAACCTGACCTGGCAGGGATCGCTGGAGCGTGGCTACACCAGTTGCTGGTGAGCTCACCAGCAACCAGTGACCAGCCCCCAGTCTCCTAGTTACAGCACACATCAGGTTAATTAACCCGATGTGTGCTGCAGCTAAATGTGCACAGAGCAGGGAGCAGCGCACACTGAGCGCTGGCTCCTTGCTCTCCTAGTTACAGCACACATCGGGTTAATTACCTGATGTGTGCTGCAGCTACATGTGCACAGAGCAGGAGCCGGCAGCACAGGCAGTGAGAGCGGAGGAGGCTGGTATCAAAGGTAAATATCGGGTAACCAAGGACAGGGCTTCTTGGTTACCCGATGTTTACATTAGTTACCAGCCTCAGCAGAAGCTGGCTCCCTGCTCACTGCACATTAGTTGTTGCTGTCTCGCTGTCACACACAGCGATCTGTGCTTCACAGCAGGAGAGCAACAACTAAAAAATGGCCCAGGACATTCAGCAACAACCAACGACCTCACAGCAGGGGCCAGGTTGTTGCTGGATGTCACACACAGCAACATCGCTAGCAACGTCACAAAAGTTGTTCGTTACCAGCGATGTTGCTAGCGATGTTGCTTAGTGTGACGGGGCCTTTAGGTACATAATGGCTTTTGACCAAAATGTTCCTCAGGTTCCTTCCTCTTCTGGCAGTCAAAAGGGGGTGATCAGTTAGAGCATCCCTCAGCCCTTGGTCGGTTTGCAGAAGCGGACAGTGTGTGTTCAGAATATGCCTAATCGCACCCCACTGTTATTAAATGTGAAAATGAAATGTATCTGTGGTGTCCATGTTTCTTCCCTATGTGTAACCGATAACAATTGTGTTTGTGGCGTATTCTTTGCTCTCTGATAGCCTGCCTTGATGTTTCTGCGGCTGTAACCTCAGTTCAAAGCACTCTTCCGTGGAACATAAGCTTTTTAGTCTTAAAAATTGTTCGGCCGGAATTGCCCATATAGTATATGGTACATGTGCAGACGAAGCGTGTAACAAGGCATTGACTGCCGTCTCCTTTCTGAAAAGGTCAGTTTGAATAGATCTTTCTCCTGCATTCAGCACTCTGATGTCGAGGAATTTGATTATATCTGTCTGTCTTATAAGTTAATTTGATGTTATATGGGTTATTATTCAGGCCCATCATAAAGCTATGCAGTTCTGGACCGATTCCCCTCCAGATAAGAAAGATGTCATCTATATAAGGATACCAGCACTGACTGCGCATGGGCTGCGGAGGGCATGCATCCCCGAAAACCTCCCTCTCCAAAAAGCTAAGGAAGAGGTTTGCGGCTGACGGCGCACACGCCGCACCCATCGCAGTGCCACATTCCTGGAGGAAGAACGTGTCCTTGAATAGAAAAAAAAAAATTGTGTGTCAGTATGGACTGCAATAGCTTCAGGATCAGGCCCTGAAGAGACTTATCCCAACTGCTCATAGACAGAACTTTGTCACCTCAAGACCATCAGAGTGCCGAATACATTTATAAAGATCCTCGACATCGGTAGCCACTAACAGGGCTCCATCATCTACAGGAAGTCCGTCCAGTCTTTGCAGGACGTCTGAAGTGTCCCTGACATATGAGGCAGATTCCTGCTAGTTTTGTGAACCACTTCCGGTTTTGCTGCGTTATGAAAGAATGAACATGTCAATTCTTTTCAGCGCTTTTGTTACAGTTTTTCACCCTAGTGACAGGTAGACTCGCAGATACCCTGGATCAGTGGGTCTAACCGGGTTAATTAAAAACCCAGTTAGGCCCAGAATTGATCAAGGGTATCTGGCCTGCACTTAAAAATGGTCTTGGGGATAGGGGGATTGTAGCAGGCGCGCTCTATTTACCGAATCACCGGTGTGGCTGTACGCTCCCACGGCTCCTCCACTTCCCCGCTCATTGCATATTCACTGCTTTCATCAGTGATGGGTTGCAGTCAGATGCATCCCTAGCATCTGACTGCAACCCATCACAGACCTGGTCTGTGGGTCTAGTGTAGAGAATGATTGAGCCGCTCATTCAGCGGTGACCTCACTTAGGCTATTTGCAGTATTGCATTATATTTACATATGAAAATTATATTATAATTGTTACAGAAACCAGGCAAAAATCTAACAGTATATATAAAAAAAAAAAAAAAAGTTGAAAAATCATTAGACTCCCTGGATATGTAATAAAATGCAGACATTACAGTCCCTGTAAAAACACTGCAGTGCTATACGCAGCGTAAATGCATGCAAGTACGCCACCTGCACATGAGCCCTAAAACAGGCTGAAGCAATAGGACACGAAAGCCTTTTCTGTGTAGTTGGGCCCTTTGTGCATGTGAGCACATATGTGAAAGGTTTATTGGCTGCGAGTTATTACCCTAATGGGATTGAACAAGAGGCACAGGAACGATTGATCTGTGGCTACATAATGCTGACTACACAAGAACATATGGGATTTAACACCATCACAACTGAGGGAGACTCCGATTATTCAAAGGATGAAAGTCAATACCTCCACGACACTCACGTTTCTCTTAAAAAGCATCTTAGACGACATTATACATGTTTGAAAACCTGCTGGACTGTCCTGGAGTCTCCTAAGTGGGATCTACTGGCAGATATGGACAGTCTCCTCCAAATTGTGAAGCGTTTTCACTAGACAGGACTGTTCCTGACCAATCTGCTCGAATGAAGCACTTTGGTTTCTAATGTTTACTGGAAAAAGAAATGTTTATACACCTGTGAGAGAAAAGGTACCGCAACCAAGAAGATTCAAGTGTGTATTTTTGTGAGGTTCTTGTCGCGGGCGGAAAGCCGCTCGCCTAGGGAATCTCTGGCGCTCGGGTCCGGTGCTTCTGCTCCTCGGTGGCTCAAGCACGGGGTCAGGCCCGGGGGCTCGAGCAGCGCCTCCTCGCCCACGAGTGAAAAGGGGGAGGTTTGGTGGTGAGATCTCGGTTGTGACGCCACCCACGGGGTTGTGGTGATGGTGGGCACCACCGCTGCTGGTGACTGGGGTTCCCGGGAGCGATGGCGGGGAGCAGCTGAGGTGTTGGCCCCCCCGTGGGTAGGGGCTGGTGTCCCGGGGCCCAGTAGGAAGGACCAAGCTGCAGGGCGCAGTGCGGTGCCTGATGGCACTGTTGTACTCACAATTGAACCACACAGAGTCACTGGTAAACTAGAAACTGCCTGAGTCTGCAGCCTTCGGTACGGAGGGTGTTTAAAGTCGCACACACGGTGCAGCAGACCCCTGTTCTTTAACTGCAGTCAGGTGCCTCTTTCTCCACTCTCTCTCTTTCTTTCCTCCTCGGCCGGGAACGGGGAGTCCACTCCCCTGCAGTGATCCGGGATCTCTTTCGATACCGGCGGGCCACTACCCTGCCCCGGTCACCTCAAGTCCCTTCCTCACTAACAGCCTGTCCCAGCCCTTTTGGAGCACGCTTCTGTAGCAGCCCGGGAGCTACAACTCCGGACTCCTCTCCTCTCCCTTTCCCCACACACTCTGCTCCAGCCCCTCCCCTGCTGCTCTGTTTTGCTCTTACCCTGGGGGGAAGGGGGGGGGGGTCTCTCCTGCTGCACTGGTGTGGGATCAGGTTACCAAGGAGGAGAATGGCCTGCACTTTGCTGGATTTCTGCAGGCTCTGTGACACCCTGGTTTTGCCAGGGCGTCACTTTTTTTTTTTTTTTTTAACCCATTGACAGACAGTTGTGAGGGGGACATTTTCTGCCACTGGTTCTTTTATGAGTGCAGATATGTGATTATAATAATGTTTTGGCTTGTATTTAATTGTAGAATTCATATGCAGATATCAGGACTCACTGAATTGTCCTCACCAGTTAATACTACTACTTCTTATCTTATTGATTTGGTTTTAAATATGCAAAAAAATCCTTCAATGACACTTTGTATCCGAGTATAAAGCAGTTGTGTTTCCAGTAATGTGCTGTAGAGTATACTCAGGATCTGCCAGCTCATAAATGAATCGAAGTATGAACCAGCCATAACAAAATAATCCTTGCTACACAATGGCCTTTTCTATGCCTCTTTGAAAAGGGGGTGGAAGGTAGAATTCTGTGGAATAGCGCAACATGACATTCATGAAAATCTGATCCTGGGGTTAAACTGTACTGAGATAAATGGAAAAGGGCTATGATTATAACTCCTCTTGTATCCTGCTAATATCCTATTTGAAGCCCAAGTCACCACTACTATAAACATGAGGTAGCCATTCTGAAATTACTGAGTCAATATTTCCTCTAGTTTGGGGAAATGAAATCAATCATGCTAAATACGTGAGAGTTCCTCAATATTAATAGACTGGAGAGTAATTACAAATTACAGTTACAAGATCATAGTTTCAGTAAGATGGGGAAACCCACTTTAAAATGAGCAAACATGAAAGATGAATGGAAAGTCCAAAGAACTGTGATAAAAAAAGTCACCTTCATATCACATTATTGGACACAGCTAGAATTACTAACTGCAATTAATGTAACATCATGAGAGATATTTGTAGTGCTGTTCTTATAGGGTCATGAGTTACAGCGCTGCCTACATTGGAAATTAAGTAAGTCCCTTTCCACTGGTTCAGATCTTCCAATTATTGGTCATAGCGCATGACATTTGGTGATGTTACTCTTCAAACAGATTCTACTTCCTTTGGGGAAGAAGTGTAAGTCCATTAGGCCAGAATCACACTTGCTAGTGCCTCTCGTGTAACTCGCGCGAGTCTCTCATGGCAGAACCCGGCTTGGCCGCACACTCCCCTGACAGGAGCGGGTCGGTTGCATGTATCTCTATGCAGCTCAGACGCTCCTGTATGCATAGTGTGCGGCCAAGCCGGGTTCTACTATGAGACTCGCGCGAGGCACTAGCAAGTGTGATTTTGGCCTTAAAATGTATTTTTCCTCATACTATGTAAATGTATGCAACTTCAGTGTCAAGACTTGTGAGTTACGCACTAATCAAAGATGATCATTAACTAGGGCAGAGTCATACAGGACATCATGTTCTGTTTGAAAACTATAATGACACTAGCATGGAAAAATCCACGATTTAAACAACGGGAAAAAACACAAAAACAAAACACCATACTTATGACGAACAGAGGAAGTAAAACAAATAAATACCCCTAAGGGTATGTGCGCACGTTGCTTTTTACCTGCTTTTTTGCTGCTTTTTCTTCTGCGCTGTTTAATGCCAAAATGGATGTGTTCTTCTATTCAAGCAAAGTCTATGGGAATTTGGGTTTCTTGTTCACACTATGTTGTTCAAAATGCTGCCTTTTTGTGGCAGAACTTTGGTCAAAAACTCAGCTTTGCAGTGCAAAACCCAAATGGCAAAAACAATTGACATGTTGCTTCTTTGAAAAGCTGAGTTTTTGACCAAAGTTCTGCCACAAAAAGGCAGCATTTTGAACAACATAGTGTGAACAAGAAACCCAAATTCCCATAGACTTTGCTTGAATAGAAGGACACATCCATTTTGGCATTAAACAGCGCAGAAGAAAAAGCAGCAAAAAAAGCAGGTAAAAAGCAACGTGCGCACATACCCTTACTGCAGCACAACCTGCCCTTGATTTTGACGTGTAATGTCCATTACAATTCCTCACTGTTCTTCCACTACATATCCATTATGCAAATAACCAGGCACAAAAAAGCTAAAATACAGCCCATTGTACTTCCTGTAAATATATACACTGTTTCCCAGCCCATAGACATTATGGCAGCTTGATTGGACAGCTTATGCCGATATATGCAGGCTTCTGTCTGTCTATACAAAGGTCCATCACCTCTACAGAGACGCCAAGGAAAGGAAATACTCTCCATTTTCCCTATAAGGGATGAGAAAGATAAACTTATTTTCACCGGATAAACCCTTTATCACCCATGGACAGGATAGATGAAGCTTGGTGCAGCACTCAGCAGCGCCATAGGGAAATAATGGAGCACAAGTCAAACTTGCACATTGTTAATCCATTCTCAAAGGGATAAAAGTTCCCTGTTCTGCCTATGACGTATGGGTCCCAGTGATTGGTCCATCACCAATGAACAAATTATCACCCAACATCTGCAAGGAGTTTGTATGTTTTCCTCGTGTTTATGTGGGTTTTGTCAAGATACTCAGTTTTCCCTCTTACACTCCAAAGATCTAATAATAGGGAATTTAGATTGTGAGCCCCAATGGGGACAGAGATTATGCATATAAAAGTGCTGCAAAATACGATAGCGCTATATAAGCAACACAATAAATAAATGTGGTCAGGGGATAAAGGGCTTGTCCTATTAGGACAACCCCTTTAATTAAAGGACAAAAAAAAAACAAAAAAAAAAAAAAGTACAAACTCCCAGATGTTATGGCTGCAGGTAGTAAACGTATGACTTTGCTGTGTTCCTGATTCCTTGTATTTCACATCACATTTTTTTTTTTTACATTTAAAAAGGTTTTCTGCCGATGGATGTTTAACAAATGCAATTGTCATATTCCAATTTCTATAAACATGTATCCATACATAAACTCTGTAATGAGTATACAGCAGTCATTGAGCAGTCATTGTACCATAAAGATAGTCATGTTCTCTTAAAACATGTAAACTATCTTGTACAGATAAGGAAACTTAATACCTGACGGAATTGGAACAATTCTGAAATGTGTTGAATCAATAAAATTCCCCTCTTTCTAGTCTTCTAGTCACCTTGCTTCCTCTGGAGCCGCAAACACACTGTCTACTAACGAAAGTATACAGCAGTAACTGTGCCATAAAGCTAGTTTACTCATTAGAAAACATACAGTATATTGTACAGATAAGGAAATTTAATTGCTCCATAAAGATTTATCTGCTCAATATCCAACAAATAGACATGTTAATGTGAAAAAAAAACAACAACCAACAACACATTTCAACTAATTACTTGTACAGCGTTCCTATATAGAAGGTTTCCAATCCAACACGCTGTACAAACAGATGTCAGGAGCACGGCACGTGGTGCAAAGACAATGTGAATCAGCATGTGTGGAATTCTGGAGAATAGAGCAACATGACATTCATGTGAAGCGAGGTTGATGTTAATCTATACCAGGAAGAAAAAAAAAAAAACCACAGCTGCTATGTAGAGGACCTCTACATTTGTTTATAGCCAGGCTGGACAAGCGTGAAGGTGTTCTAACTAAACGGAGCCAGGTCATTACCCTACAGGACTTGTCCCATATACCGTACTCATACGAATGCTGAACATTATAGATGTCAAAAGGCTTCAACCTCCTGAGGGTCACAACTCACTTCAGATACAACAGTGTTTAGCCACACTATTTAAAAAAAAAAAACAAAAAACTATTTATGACGTGACCGATTGCTGACAGTCACCAGACAGCCACTCATTTTCTCTATTCTTCTCATGAATTCTAATAGAGATCCCTGGTGTTAAAGCTGCCAGACCTTAAATCCTGATAGTGATGGGCAAACTCGCAGATATCTGGGATCGGCGGGACTAACCGGACGCTAAAAAACAGCTCCAGCCCGGAATTGATTGTGGATATCTGGCCAGACGCCGGTCCCCATAAATGTCTAAGGACCAGAATCTGGCACTTAAAAAGGTGGTAGAAAGGATAGGAGTATTAGAGCAGGTGCGCTATGGTTACCAAGTCTCTGGCACGGCCTGCTCACTCTTCAAGGAATGCACATTATTGCTCATCCATATTCACTGCTTCCCCCACTCACCGACAGCCCTGGCATCTGTGATTAGGGGCGCATCTGACCGCAACCAGTCTGAGTGACAATGTCTACATAGGTAAGGATGGTTGACCTTAGGGAGATCAACATCCAGCACCGCGGAGACACCATCACGTGTTTCTCAATGCAGTGATTCTAGAGAAAACCCCCTGGGAAATATGCAAAACAGGATTTTCTTCCACGTGATGGTGTCTCCACGGTGCTAGATGTTGATCTCCCTAAGGTCAACCATCCTTACCTATATAGTCTTCTACTAGGCATTGCTCCCACAAGCCAATTTCCTACTCCACACTGATGAGGGGTAAATACCCCGAAACAGCTGTCTGTGGATGGATACCATGTTTGGCATAGGTGGTCTCCTTGACTGGAGACTGCCCTTCCCGTGGTTGTTACTTCCCGGTGAAGACCTGGCTAGTTTCCTGCCAGCGTTGAGAAACATGTGATGGTGTCTCCACGGCTTTCTTGTTTTGAGTGACAATGTCTGACTGTTTGCAGTCACAGACCCTGTCTGCGGGTCTATATCGTCTTCTAAAAATAAATAAAATAGGCATAGGGTCCAAAATGAATGCGATTTCTGCGATCTCATGCGCATGTTGCCTATTTTTTCCTTGCAGATATGAAGCAGTTTCATACCTGTAGAGTGGTATCTGCAGCATTTCTCACTCACTCTAATAGCAGGATAAATGCATGCGTTTGATGCAAAGAGGTATCTTAGGCTAAGTTCACATTTCCGTTGTTTTGCATCAGTCACATGCGTTGCTTGATGCATGTGACTGATGCGTTGTACAACAGATGACAACGGTGACAAAGAAAAGAATTTCTTTGTCGGACTCCGTTGTGTGCGGGGGGCGGAGTTCGGGGGCGGAGCTGAGGACGTCAGTGCCGCGGTCTGCGTGGCTGGGGACAGGTGTGTGTGTGTGTGTGTGTGTGTGTGTGTGTGTACATGCGGAGTGTGGGAGGGGGCGGAGCGCGAGGGGGCAGAGCCGAGCGGGGCCGTGGAGCTGAGGACGTCAATGCCGCGGGGACAAGTGAGTGTGAGTGTGTGTGAGTGTGAGTACACAAGCGGAGTGCGGGAGGTGGCGGAGCAGAGTGGTGAAGTGCCTTGCACACTGTATCCAGGGTAAACATCGGGTATAAGCAAAGCACTTTTTGCTTGGTTACCCGATGTTTATCTTGGATACCAGCTTAGCGCGGCTCCCTGCACCCGTAACCACTGTAAATATCGGGCAACTAACCAAAGCGCATTGCTTGGTTACCCGATGTTTATCCTGGTTACGGGGGTGGGGAGCCAGAGAGCGCATGCGCAGAAAAATCCTACGGATCGCGCTGCTCAAAAAACGTTACATGCTGTGTTGCTCCCACCCGGCGGTCAGTTAAAAAACGACTGACCGCGACGCAGCGGATGCAACGCAGCATCATCAGTCACAATCCGTCACTAATAGAAGCCTATGGGGAAAAACAGGATTCCTGCAAAATATTTTGCAGGATACCGTAATTCCTCAAGGCGACTGATTGTGACTGATGCAAAACAACTGAAGTGTGAACTTAGCCTTAGATGTAGAGATGTGTACGCAAAAAAAAAAAAAAAGTGTTGTGTTGATAGATAACCTGCTATGTACAATGACTAGTTGTTTTTCAGCTCCATTTTCCCACAGAGAGAATAAAGTTTTATTTACCAACCATAAATGTTGATAAATAGAACTGTTCTGACTTCCCGGAATTCACCCTAGTACAATAAAAATAGACGTCAGGGAGGAGAAATGTGTCATTGTCTCCTGACAATGCCAAATCTAGCCTTCTGCAGGTCAGATAGTACTGGAGGAATGAACACGACAACTGTGCTGCAGATGAGCCGTATAGCCTGAAGATGTACAGCTCTGCCATGTGGATAGTATGCACAGCCACACCACATGTGACCAGACTGCCACATTGGTTACTAAAAACATGTGTGTGTGGTAAGAGATACCGCTGCCACATCCTGCAGACAATTTCCACATTACCAAGGAAATTGACATCACCTAAATTGCCTGCTCATTTTCTATGGGCGGCACATGATGAAACACAACTTCCTGGCCTCATACATGACGCTATAGGATTAAGTGAAGCAACTGGGGAATTTAATGCTGTTTAATGTACGTGTTCTGTGGTTTTGATGCATAAAACACGCACACATTATATAGTCTATAGGTCTATCCAAAAACATACTGATAGGGACCTTAGATTGTGAGCCCCAATGGGGACAGTGTTGCCAATGTATGTAAAGCGCTGTGGAATTAATAGTGCTATATAAATGAATAAATAATAATAATATATTATTATTATAATTCCCATGTCCATTTGTATCAGTGTCACGGATGAAAATCACCCACACAAGTCTGGAGAAAAAAAAAAAAATAAAAAAATACGCACACAGACGACAGTAGTGTGTAATACAGGTGCCATCCGTGATTTACCCATTGTAATGGTTAGGAGAAGCTTTGTCATGTACACAGGCTGGCATTGAGGTCCCGTTCATGCGCAATTCAATACTTTGATCTGTCCTGCTGGGAGTGAAGAACATACAGTACAAGCTGCCACTGATCCCTTCATTCATAAGTGACGGAGTGTACTTACAGATGGGGCGGCCATACAGCTCGAGTCTTTGACGACAAATAAGCCTCATTCATTCAGACATCTAATTTCTTACATGTGTTCTATATGGGTTTTTCACATATGGCATTTGTGCTCACTAGAATTTATGGGCCAGTTTACATGTTTATGATGCTTTGCGGAAGACAAAGAACCGCAGACAGATCAAAGTTAGCCATACAAATCTCGTGAACCAAGGGGGGGGGGGGTGGGAGTAAAAAATCATTGACTGTGCACAGTCATCTGTATGCAATCTGGGTGCTGTCAGATTTTAACATTGTATTGGATAAAAGAAGATTTGCCATTTTTTCCCCATATGAACACTGATGGCAAAATAGGTCATTGATTAAAATCAGGCTGTGTTTTGCGTATGAGAAAAATCACTTATTTCTGAATGGGGCCTTACTGTATGTTACCAAGTTTTTGTTATATCTGAGTGTAACATGATGTAGGTGTAGAGACCCCAATTACAGTGATGTGTCACTTGATGGGCTGCTTGCTGTCATTTGTATAAATTCACTGTTTTCTCTGCTGCAGATCTAGCAGTTGTCTGAATGTTATACTGTATAGCCCCGCCCACACCACTGATTGACAGCTCTCTGTGTACGCTGTACAGTAGCAGAAAGTTGCCAATCAGTGGTGGGAGAGGGGTTATATGCTCGAATACATGGCAGCAGGTTTAACAGTCCTCTAATAAGAATTTCCTGCTGATAACAGAGTTTAAGAAAACTACAGGCGAGTAAGTGACATCACTGGAATCCGGGTTTCTGCTACTACATTATGCTGCTTAAGGCCAGTTTCACACGTCAGTGAAAAACACAGACGTTCTTCACTGACGTGTAAAACACGCACATGTCCCTCCGTGTGCCGTGATTCATGGCACACGTGGGTTGTCCATGTGCAATCCGTGATTGCATATGGACATTACTCACCTGCCTTCGCTCCTGCTGTCCATGGTGCTGAAGTCTCCAGCTCTGCACGTCCGACCACCGCTCTCAGCACCTACTTCCTGGTCGGGTTTTCCTGCTCTCATGAATATTCATGAGCCAGGCCTGAGCTGCCGAGAGCGGAGGCTGCAGAGCGTATCGCAGGCAAGGTAAGTTGAAAATATTTAATATGTCCGTGATTTTCTGGTACCATACACACCATAGTGTGGTCCGTGGGTCATCAGTGATACCAGAAAAAAACTGACTTGTCTCCATGCAGAATCACGGCCACGCTGCACGGAGACACGTTCAGTGAAAAATCACTGATGTGTGAGCAGACACATTGATTATAATGGGTCTGCATATGTCTGATTCTGGTACATTTTAAAAAAAAAAGCACAAACGTACCAGAATCACTGACGTGTGAAGCAGGCCTAAGTGAGAGAAATAGATTCCCTTGAAGCATTTAGATACAGGCCTAGAGCAGGAAAAGCACAACTACCATCAGCAGGATTTTCTGCAAGCAGATCACCGAAGTGTGACACGCATCCAGAAGTCATACAAGCAGGGCACAAACAGTACATTGCTTGTATGACGTCTATATGGTTTCCTATTCTGACAGGATCTATGGCAGGTAATTTGGCACGCTACTATACTTGGAAGTGTTGAGTCAAAGGATTCCCAGAAGCTGAAAACCAGCTGAACTGGTTAATAGGGAACAAGTGAAATAGGACATGATTGAAGCTCAGTAATATATCGTAATATTCTCCACAAAATCAAGAACAGAGGCCTATCTCAGGCTTTAAAAAAAAATCATAGGAAAATTAGTGACCCATATACTGTATAAGTCTACAGTCTGAGCAGGGAGTATGAGTGGGGGGTACACAGCACGTGGTCCACTATCCACACTCCATTATAAATAGCGCACACTGCGTAATCTAACACTCGGGTCAATTGACTCCTTGTGCCACGTGATGCCTGGAGTGGAGTCTTAGGCCGGGGTCACACTGGAGTATGTTCTCTCATCTCATGTGAGAGATTTGGAAGCTATATACTAATGACACTCGGCTCAAACTCTGCTGCGAGCGACAGTCAAGTATCATTTCACATGTGAATATCAGATCACAGGTGAGGAGAAGATGGAGAAATTAATCTGTCCATCTTCTCCTCTATCTGCTGTTTCTGCGTATATTGGACTGCACTGGGATGTCATCAATGTAGTCAGATGTGTCACACACACCTACAGACTGGTATGGGTGAACGTGATCCACGATACGCAGCTAATCGCAGCATGCAGAGATTGTTTTCTCATGCCAAAAATGGCATAAAAAAAAAGAAAGCTGATCAGCCTTCTTAATGCCTATTCAAGAGTGGACCATCGCACCGTGTGGAGATTATTCAGTCAGTTCTATAGATTATTCCTCCAATTTATAAACAACTTCCCATGGTATAAAAGTGTGTTTCTTACAATGTCGGAGCACAAGCATTCGCTATAAGAATCCGCACCAATCAGGAGATTCCTATGCAGACATTACAGCATGGGATCACAGCTGATTCTTTTTGTGAGGTAAAATATTTTCCCTGTCTGTCATCTTGAAACTGGCTGTGGCTAACCAGACGCAATTTATGTTGTCCTAGGCTATGTGCGCACATTGCGTTCTATTCCGCAGCGTGTAAGTCACTGCATGTGCGTCTCAGAACACAGGCAAAAAGCATTCTGAGATGCATTGTTACTGCAGAATTCATGCGTTCTGGATGCTTCCAGAACGCACATTTTTGACAGTACGGTCCCACTCAGCTCTGCAGTATCCCCATAGACTTACAGCAGAGCCGAGTGGGACCGCACGGTCACTGACATGGCTGGCTGAGAGATAGAGCCGCGCGATGAGAATGAACTTCACCCGACTTCATTGTGATCGCGCGGCTCTGTGCGTGTGCCGCGGCTTGATTTGCGGTCACACGTGAAGGACTCACCTCTGATCGCAAATCCCCTGAGTGACTGCAGTGAGCTCAGCTGTGCTTTCACTCAGGTTACTTGCGACCACAGCTGCAGTCCTCCACCTGAGAGCGGTGGCCGCGAGTAACCTCAGTGACAGCACAGCTGATCGCGCGACTCACTTAAGTTGCTGCATCTAGCTCACAGGAGCGGCGGTGTTCTACTGCCGCTCCTGTCAGCTTCTGATGTACCAGAGCTGAAAGAGTCGTGGGACCTTGCATGGATTACGTCGGACCTAGAGGTGTTTTTGAGGGGTTAATAAAGTGGGTGTTTTGTCTTTCATTACAAATAAAGGATTTTTTGGATGTGTGTGTGTGTGTTTAATTTCTTTAACTTACAGGTTAATCATGGAAGTTATCTTGGAGAAGACGTCTGCCATGATTAACCTAGGACTTAGTGACAGCTATGGGCTGCTACCATTAACTCCTTATTACCCCATTCGCCACCGCACCAGGGCAATTCGGGATGAGCCGGGTAGAGTCCCGGAACTGTCGCATCTAATGGATGCGGCAATTCTGGGCGGCTGCTGGCTGATATTGTTAGGTTGGGGGGCTCCCCACAACATGGAGCTCCCCATCCTGAGAATTCCAGCCTTCAGCCGTGTGGCTTTACCCTGGCTGGTATCCAAATTGGGGGGGACCGCACGCCTTTTTTTTTTTTTAATTATTTATTTTTTTTACTGCTCGATATAGACACGCCCACCGGCGGCTGTGATTGGTTGCAGTGAGACAGCTGTCACTCAGCGTGGGGGCGTGTTTGACTGCAACCAATCATAGGCGCCGGTGGGCGGGGGAAGCAGGGAATACGAGATGGATTAATGAGCGGCCGGCATTTTCAAAAGAGGAGAAGCCACCACAATGTGAACGCCGTGCAGCACCGCGCCGGTGATCCGTGAGTATGAGAGAGGGGGGGAGGGGTGGGAAAGAGAGACCGACATGGACAGAGATAGATAGAGATAGAGACAGACCGAAAAGACCTGCCTTTGTTATGTCAAAAAAACATGCGGATCGCAACAAAAATGCAGTGCAAACGCACTGCATAGCATTTTGGCAGCGTTTTTCTACAACTCATTGATTTCAATGGGTGTAGAACGCTGCCAAAACAGACAAAAAAAAATGGACATGCTGCTTTTATAAATGCAGAGATTGTGGCAAATTTTTGACAATCAAAACGCTGCGTTTCAAAAAGCATCATGCTCACAGATTTTGCATGATTCTCATAGACTTTGCAGGAGAACCAGAACGCATGCATTTTGACAATGTGACGCTACTGCTCAAAATGCTGCAGAAATGAAAAAAAAAAAAAACGCAACGTGCGCACATAGCCTTAGGCTACTTCACTTCAGCTTATTTTTCCTGTAGGCAAAAAAAAAAAATATATATATATATATATATATATATATATATATATATATATATATATATATATATATACACATACATACATACATACATACATACATAAAATGCGTGGGCTACCGCTGCATTTTCTATTGCCAAGGGTAACCCAAGCAGCTACTGGCTGCTAACCCCCACTGGCAATGGGAAATCCAGGGAACCTTTTTTTTTTTTTCTTTTAAAGTTTTTTGCCCAAAAACTAAAAAAAAAAAAAAAAAAAAAAAAAAAGTATGCTTTGCCCTATATTTGTATGCTAGCCAGGTACAGCAGGCATGTACGGGCTGCCCACAACCGCCGGCTGTCTATTTGTACCCAGCTGGCAACCAAAAATATAGGGAAGCACCTTTTTTTAATTATTTCATGAAATACAAGAAAAACGACGTGAGCTTCGCCCAATTTTTGTGTCCAGCCAGGTACAACTAGGTAGCTGGGAATTGGAATCCGCAGCGCAGGGTGGCCGAAGCTTTCTGGGCCCCCCGCTGCGGATTGCAGTCCGCAGCTGCCCCAGAAAATGGCGCTTTCATAAAAGTGCCATGTTCCAGCGCTGTGAGAGAAAAAGAGAGAGAAAAAAAAAGAGAGAAAGAAAAAGACTGACTGATTTCCGGTACAGCAGGATCCAGTGCCCACTGAAATACATTGCAGCTATCGCTGCAATGTAACAGATCCATTGACATGCAGAAAATACTGTAAAGCAACGGATCCAGCGTGTGCCGCACACAACCGCATGTGACTGCATATTGCTGCAATTCCATTGCAAATGCATTGAAATGACAACGCATTTGTAAAGGATCTGGCTTTACGGCAAAAAATCCATTTGTGCCGCAGTGAAAAACACGCGGATATGAAAGTAGCCTTATTGGCTATAATGGTCTGGGGGGAAAAATAAAAAAACAAAAAAAACACACAAAACAAAAAAAAGAAACCAATCTACTGCAGTGTGCCCTGTCCGAATTCAAGAAGCGCATCTACAGACGTCTGGGCAAGATGCGCACTAGTTATCAGACCGCATTAGAGCCTGTGCCTTCCCTTCTGATATTGTTGGGGGGGGGGGGGGCAGACCACTGATACTACCACCACCAGCCATATATGAGGAACATTGGATGTCTTGTCAGTCGGGGGGGGGGGACCTACTGATGCTATCACCATACGCCGTATATAAGAAGGAGTGGCTGATCGGCTTATCATAATTTGGATGCCTGGTCGTCGTGGGGGGTGGGGTTGTCAGAGATACTACTAATAGCCATTTATAAGAGGAACATTGGATGTCTGGTCAGTGAGGGGGGGGGGGGGGGGGGGGGGTGGAGGCTACTGATACTACCACAAGCCGTGTGTGAGAAGAACTAGCTGATCAGCTTATTACATGACTGGTCAGTGTGGGCTGGGGGGCAGACTGCTGATTCTAAAGGCCCAGTCACACTAAACAACTTACCAGCAATCCCAACAACGATACAACCTGATAGGGATCGCTGGTAAGTTGCTAGGAGGTCGCTGGTGAGATGTCACACAAAGTGACTCTCCAGCGATCCCACCAGCAACCTGACCTGGCAGGGATCGCTGGAGCGTCGCTACACGTGGAAACATTCTGCGCTTGGTAACTAAGGTAAATATCGGGTAACCAACCCGATATTTACCTTGGTTACCAGAGCACACTGCTTAGCGCTGGCTCCCGGCACACCTAGCCACAGTACACATCGGGTTAGTTACCCGATGTGTACTCTGCTACGTGTGCAGGCAGCAGGGAGCCTGCTTCTGCGGACGCTGGTAACCATTGTAAACATCGGGTAACCAAGAAGTCCTTACCTTGGTTACCCGATATTTACCTTCATTACCAGCGTCCGCCGCTCTCACACTGCCAGTGCCGGCTCCCTGTTCCCTGCACTCCTAGCCACAGTACACATCGGGTTAATTACCCGATGTGTACTCCGGCTACGTGTGCAGGGAGCAGGGAGCCGGCACTGACAGCTGAGAGCGGGGGACGCTGGTAACGAAGGTAAATAGAAAGGGCTTCTTGGTTACCCGATGTTTACATTGGTTACCAGCCTCCGCAGAAGCCGGCTGCCTGCACATTCAGTTGTTGCTCTGTCGCTGTCACACACAGCGATGTGTGCTTCACAGCGGAGAGCAACAACTAAAAAATGGTCCAGGACATTCAGCAACAACCAGCGACCTCACAGCAGGGGCCAAGATGTTGCTGGATGTCACACACAACAACATCGCTAGCAAGTTGTGCCTCAACAGCGATGTTGCTTAGTGTGATGGTACCTTAACACCACCTGCCATATATAAGAAGAACTAGCTGATTAGCTTATCACACATTGGGTGTCTGGTCAGTGAGGGTGGCAGACTACTCATGCTACTGTGACGCCCAGGACTATCAGGTTGTCACAGGGTATTGCACAATCTGCCCTTCTGTGCAGTATCCACCTCCTCCTTGGTTATGGGTCCCCAACTATATGGTGTTGCCTACAACCACTAGTCAAATCCTAGTTACACTCTGCACCACACCCACCAGACACACCAGTGGACGGCCTGAGTGGAATAGGGTCGCCCACTTGGGGGGGTTGGGAAGGGGAGGTCAGGAGTCAGTCAGCGAAAGGGACAGTGAAGTGTAGGAAGTGAAGGAGAGAGGAAGTCAGGAGCCGGGTTCCTTGGAAGCAACTAGGTAGCAGACGGTGGTCTGGGCCTAGTAGGAGCTGGACCCCCGGTCACAGGGGATCGTGACAAGGGGCACAGAACTGTCGAGGAGGACAGCCGGCGGCCTTGTACATTCACCGGGCTGGGTCCAGGGCACGACGGGGTACGTGGACCCTAGGTCAGGGAGTAGCATCAGGCAACCTGACAATTTACCCGACGAGAACAGAGCCTTCAAGAACTGCTCTCCACTCGCTCCAGAATCTGGGTACTAGCGCAACGAGGGGGATAGAACTTTCCACTAAAACAGTTCAGAAAATCCCAAGCGTGAATGCTGAGAGCAAGCTCCCACAGTTAGCCATAGTAGGAAGCGGGACCCGACTAGTTCCATACTACCGGGACCAACAAAGAAGTGAACTTAGTGCCAGGAGTAAGGTCACGGATCACCAGGCAGCACCATTAGTGACGGGACCCAAACTAGCTCCCCTCAACGGCAGCGGTGTCCAGAACTTTGGTTTACCCAGTTGTCGGTGTCAGCTTTATGGACTGAGTGAGTACGCAAGTGGCCCCTTCACTCCCCAACGGCACTCAAACACCATCACCAAGTCCCGGGGCATCCCCCCTACCCGTGGAGGGTCCCAACACCTGGCTGCCCCACTCCATTGCAGTCAGGCACTCCCAACTGCAGCGGTGGTACTCCACATTACCACACACCATGGGTGGCGTCACAAACTCTAAACACCATCCCCTGTAAATACCCCCATCATTTTAGTGGCTGCACGACCCCCGGGCCCGGACACCCCTCGAGCCACCGCGGATCCGAGCAGCCCGGCTGCTGGCACGGGGGCGGCACACTACCGCCACCAGCCATATATAAGAGGAAGTGGCTCATCAGCTTATCTTATCACTCATTGGGTGTCTGGTCAGTGGGGGAGGGGCAGACTACTGATGCTACCACCAGCCATATATAAGAGGAGGTAGCTGAGCAGCTTATCACACATTGATGGCGGGGGGCGGGGGGAGGTGGGGGGCAGACTACTTAATCCACCGCCAGCAATAAATAAGAGGAAGTGGCTGATCAGCCTATCACACATTGTGTCAGTGGCGAGGGGGGCAGACTGAGACCACCAGCCATATAGATTCAGCTGTTATCACAAACTGTACCAGATTGTAAAGATCAAGAGACATTTTTTCCTGCAATGAGACAATGATGGATACACACATTCTTCCCCTGACCTGGGCAGCAGTACCGTTCAGGGATCACGTGATGTCTTACCCTGGACGGGTCTCCTTCTTGAGGATCTTCTTCGGAGTTTCTGCCGCTGGGGGAGCCATGCTGCTGACTGATGCTGTATAGTAACGATGCCCTATGGCGCGCAGACCGCCGGCCCTATATACGGGCTCACTGACAGCGCCACACTCCCCCCTGTGCTCCGCCCCCTGAGATGTGCGCACATGAACACACGGCTGTGATTGGCTCCTGAGAACGTGCCCATCACACGCCCCTCCCGCCATCTGACTGGACGACACACTGTAAATACCGAACTACACATGACATCGCGAAGGAGCCCGGATGTGGGCGGGGCCTGCGGCCACCTGGGGAATGTGCGTGACAGAAGGCACGCCACCCTCCAGGAGACAACCACGAGTGATTGCGTCTCCGGCATTGTGCAAAGCGATCAGCTGCGAGTCTGTAGCGCTCCACACGTGAGGCCACCAGGCAGCTTTTGGGTCCGTGCACTGAGCAGGAGCATATAGCAGTAGTAGCAGTATTAGGCATTGCAGGAGTAATAGTGGGAATAATTGTAGTAGTGCATATAAATACATACAAGTTGCCCTCCCCCTTCATTGTATAGTAATATCCCCCATCCTGGTAACTATGTCCACATCATGGCCCCATCCTCGTGTATGACCCCATTATGGCTATATCCTGATATATATGGTACCATCCTGGTATATGTCCCCATCATAGCCCCATCCTGGTGTATGACCCAGATCATGGATATAGCCTGGTATATATGGCCCCACCCTGATATATATGTCCCCATCATGGCCCATCCTCGTATATATGGCCCTATCCTGGCCCCTTCCTGGTATATATGGCCCTATCATGGCCACATCCTGGTATATATGTTCCCATCATGACCTCATCCTGGTATATGTCTCAAGCATGTCCCCATCCTGATACATAGCCCCCGTCCTGGTATATAGCACCCATCCTTGATTATAGCCCCCTCATCGTGGTACATAGTCACCTTATCTTGGTATATAGCCACCTCATCCTTTTATATAGCCACCTCATCCTGGTATATAGTCGCCCCATCCTTGAATATAGCCCCCTCATCCTGGTAGATAGCCACCTCATCCTGGTATATAGCCACCCCATCCTGATATATAGCCACCATCCTGGCTCATAGCACCCATCCTTCATTATAGCCCCCTCATCCTGGTATATAGCCACCTTATCCTTGTATATAGCCACCTCATCCTGGTATATAGTCACCTCATCCTGGTATATAGCCACCTCATCCTTGAATATAGCCCATTCATCCTGGAATATAGCCCCCTCATCCTGGAATATAGCCCCCTCATCCTGGTATATAGCCACCTCATCCTGGTATATAGTCACCTCATCCTGGTATATAGTCACCTCATCCTGGTATATAGTCACCTCATCCTGGTATATAGTCACCTCATCCTGGTATATAGCAACCTCATTCTGGTATATAGCGCCATATCCTTGAATATAGCCCCCTCATCCTGATATATATCCACCTCATCCTGGTATATAGTCACCTCATCCTGGTATACAGTCACCTCATCCTGGTGTATAGCGCCCCATCCTTGAATATAGCCTCCTCATCCTGGTATATAGCCACCTCATCCTGGTATATAGCAGAAGCAGTGATTAGCAGCTTCTGTCTATAGAAATGTGCCCTGAGAGGCTGGTGTTGTGGGCAGCTGTATGGGTTTTGCTATGTCTAAAATCTTGGCAGAACTGCACCCAGTAATCTAAGTGATACATCGTTGGAATCAGAGCCTCTTTGCCTACATGATATTGTTCTCAAATGAGGTAGCAAAAATTTGCTGACAGATTCCCTTTAAAGTGGATATGTTGTCCATCTCTGAAATAGCTTCTTTTATTTTTAAACCATCTAGGAACTGTCACATAGTCCAATAATGTATCTTACCAACCCCTGACGCTCCTCTACCATTGCTGCCCAATCTCCTGCCCAGGCAATCCCATCATTACTATCATCTCTGCAGCCAAAACCTGACTATACTAGTGGCTAACATCAAATCCTTTACAGTTTGTCCACTACTGGGCGACCTCTCCAGGCACTTTAGTATCTATAATGTCCTTTGCACTTTGAGAAGTCAGTATCACTCTGAGCATGCCTGTGTGATTAGATGGTGTCCCGTGACGTGTAGGGATGCTGACAGTTGCCGTCAGGGAGAGGACCTAGCCTCTCATTGAGCGAACTCAGTCCTCCGATATGTAATGGGGGCACTAGTGAAAAAAACAATCACAAATTTGGTTAGATGTGGTAAAAAATGGAGAGGAGAGTTTAAATTCCAGTGAGGCACATAAAAGGTATTATTCTGTAGAGACAACAAAAGGGGGCATTATTATAAACATAAAACACCTTCATTTATTGAAAAATATTTTTGATAAAATTTTGCAATATTTTGTGCTTGCACGCTAGTCATGACAGCTTCAACAAACTAAGTGGTGGTAAGGGGCATGGCTACGCACACCCACCTAATTCATTAAAATTCATGCCACATTAGGGCAAATTTTCAGATGCACCTATGCAAAAATTTTGTGAAAATCATTTTGGCCCTGATTTGTCAACACTGGCCTTTTGTAGGCCAGTCTCAATTAAGGATGCACTGGATTAGGAGGTGCCAAATACATTAAAAGAGTCTTGTCCATGTGTAAGACATTAATGACCTAGCCTGAGGTCACCAGTGGTCTTGTGCCACCCAGCACCTCCACAGATAAGCCGACACTGAAGCCATAGTCAATAGAAGCTCTTTACTGTGGGCATCATTGGACACTACGAATGGGCTACTTAACTCTGGGCAGAGCAGTGGTGTACAGGATAGGAAGACCTCACGTGATTGGTGGCACTCTTAGCGATCACACATTGATCATCTATTCTATGGATAGATGATAAATGATGATCTTATGGAAGAAAAAACCTTTATCACACAGCGTATCATTACAGAATATATACATAGCTGGTGGGCCTTTGATATAAAGAAATGGAATATGTTTAGCTGTATTAGGGTGTATAGTTAATGTGGGTATGCTATATTGCTCAGTGCCAGTACAAGCAAAATATACACAATGTGAAGGATACATTGTAGTTCACAGGTAATGTCCATAGTACATAGTGTTATCACTAACTAGGTAAAATGCAACTAGAAAAACAACCTTCCCTTAAGTATTCTTTTCATTTGTAATCACTAGACCTTATATTTCTTTCCCTTTACTGCAATATGATGTGAAATGACTCATTGTATATGCCCCTAATGAGGCTTTTTCTTGGTCATAGCCTCGTGTTAAAACCCTCCCAATAATTGCCCCCTCAGTTGCTTGTCAACATTGTACTAATTTATGTTTTATCTCACCTAAAAGTGTGACAGTTAAAGGGAACTTGTCAGGTCCCCTATGCCGTCCAACCCAGCAGCATTGGTACCTGTATGCCCAAATTCCCTCCCTAACCAGCCCTGTATAACTATATTCACTAATATGAATGCTTAATAAAACGACTTAAAAGCCTTGTTGTCCCTATACTAATTAGGGCCTTGACTAGTCGAATGGGCGTTAGCTGCCCAGACTAGTCGGCTCTCTTTCCGTGTTATCAAGCCCCTGTAGGTGTGATAACATGATTTCCACAAGTCGGCGTCACCGCCAGCTACTGGAAATCTCGTGCATGTGCGCTGCTAATTTCATTCGCATCATTGCCCCTAAGAAGCAGGGTGGATGCTTCCCAGCTTCATTGGATGCACTGTGGAAGACCGGAAGTTCAGAAGAGGCTCACCTACACGTCCTCTGAACTTCCAATCATGCGCAGGGCACCTAATGAAGCTGGGGAGCGTACACCCTGCTTCTGAGGCGCACTGATGCAGTCTAAATGAGCCGCGTGTATGTGTGAGATTTCCAGGAGCTGGGTGGTGACACCGGCCTCTGGAAATCACGTTATCACGCCCATAGGGGCATGATAACACGGAAAGAGGGCCAAATAGTCAGGGGAAACAATGCCCCTTTAACTAGTCAAGGCCCTAATTAGCACACGGAAAGCGATGTTTATAAGTCGTCTTTTTAAACATTCATATTAATGAATAGCATTGTATAGGGCTGGTTAGGAAGAGTTATGGGGTTAACTTTAGTTGGGATGTCCTTCAGTATGGTCACCAACCACAGTACCTACATCCACACTATACAGTCCTTTCAACAAAGGAGAAATAGTTCAAATTAAATGCAAAAATGTAAGTATTCATTCCAAAACTTGAAATGTAAAACATTGGTGTTACAAACAATAAATAGATACAGGATGAATGACAACAAAAACACAGCTGGTCATTTACATGAGAAACGCCAGATACAGCAATGCTCAACTTTGCAGGGGGTCAATTGTTTACGGTATTAGTACAGACACTGTGGTCATGATGCTTAGGTATTTACTGACCTCCAGGAACAGTATGATATATAATCAACATGACATACCAAATACTGTCTGAAGAAGCGTACTGACGTCTAAAGGCCCCTTTACACACTGAGACTTTCTAGCGATCCCACCAGCGATCCCAACCTGGCCGGGATCGCTACAAAGTCTCTGGTGAGTCTCTGGTTAACTGTCAAACAGGCAAACCTGGAAAACGACGCAACAACGATACGGACCTGCAGAACGACCTAGCTAGTCATTGAGGACGTGTTAAAGCAGCTTTTTGAAAGGGAAGTCGCCAACGAAGTCGATGTAACGGTGTCAAACACACCGATGCTTGCTGCACAGCGGGAAACAAAGGACCAAAGAATGGCCCTGAGAGATGTGTAGCGATCAGCAACCTCACAGCAGGGGCCAGGTCGCTGATGCGTTTCACACACTGCAATGTCGCTGGGGTGGTCGCTATTATGTTAGAAAACTGGTGACGTTACAGTGAAGTAGTTTGTGATGTTGCAGTGTGTAAAGGGGCCTTTAAAGGGAACCTCTCAGGTGCAATATCTACCCAGAACCACGAGCAGTTCTGGGTGCATATTACTAATCCCTGCCTAAAGGTGGTGTCACACATAGCGACACAGCAGCGATCTGACCTTATCAGGATCGCTGCTGCGTCGTTACATGGTCGCTGGTGAGCTGTCAAACAGGCAGATCTCACCAGCGACCAGTGACCAGCCCCCAGCCAGCAGCGAAGCGTGGAAGCGTAACTAAGATAAATATCGGGTAACCAAGGAAAGCACTTTTCTTGGTTTCCCAATATTTACCTTAGTTACTAGCGTCCGCCGCTCTCACGCTGCCAGTGCCGGCTCCCTGTTCCCTGCACTCCTAGCCAGAGTATACATCGGGTTAATTACCCGATGTGTACTCCAGCTACGTGAGCAGGGAGACGGAACTGGCAGCGTGAGAGCGGCGGACGCTAGTGACTAAGGTAAATATCGGGTAACCAAGGAAAGGGCTTCTTGGTTACCCGATGTTTACCGTGGTTACAGCTTACCGCAGGCTGCCAGACGGCGGCTCCCTGCTCCCTGGTCGCTTCAGTTCGTCGCTCTTTCGCTGTCACACACAGCAATGTGTGCTTCACAGCGAGAGAGCAACGTCCAAAAAATGAAGCAGGACATTCAGCAACGACCGTCGACCTCACAGCAGGGGCCAGGTCGTTGCTGGATGTCACACACAGCGACAGCGACGGGACGTTGCTGCTACGTCACAGAAAATGGTGACGTAGCAGCGACGTCGTTGTCGTCGTCGCTATGTGTGACACCACCTTAACTGTCCCTGTATACACTAGCATAGATAAAGGGATCTTTAGAAAAAGTATTTCTAAAGATCTTTTATCTTATGCTAATGAAGCCAGCTATTAGGGGTACTTCTCACATAGCGAGATCATTGCTGAGTCACAGGTTTTGTGACGTACCAGTGACCTCATCAGCGATCTCACTGTGTGTGACACCAAGCAGCGACCTGGCCCCTGTTGTGAAATCGCTGATCGTTACACACAGTGCTAGTTCATTTTTTACTCGTTGCTCTCCCGCTGTGAAGCACACATCGCTGTGTTTGACAGCGAGAGAGCAACGATCTGAATGTGTAGGGAGCGGGGAGCCAGCGTCTGGCAGTTGCGGACGCTGGTAACCATGGTAAACATCGGGTAACCAAGCGAACCGCTTTGCTTGGTTACCCGATATGTACCTTGGTTACTAGCATACGCCGCTCTCAGGCTGCCAGTGCTGGCTCCCTGCTCCCTGCACGCGTAGCCAGAGAACACATCGGGTAAATAAGCAAAGCAGTTTGCTTAGTAACCAGATGTGTACCCTGGCCACGAGTGCAGGGAGCCAGCGCTAAGCGGTGTGCGCTGGTAACCAGTGTAAATATCGGGTAATCATGCAAAGCATTTTTCTTAGCTACCCTATATTTACCTTAGTTACCAAGCGCAGCATCGCTTCCACGCGTCGCTGCTGGCTGGGGGCTGGTCACTGGTCGCTGGTGAGATCTGCCTGATTGACTGCTCACCAACGACCATGTAGCGACGCACCAGCGATCCTGACCAGGTCATATCGTAGTCGGAATCGCTGGTACGTCGTTTAGTGAGACGTTACCCTTAGTCGCAAGAGCGTTATTTCCCTTGACTAGTCGGCCCCCTTAGCATGTTAGCACGCCATTGTGGGCATGCTAACTTGCTAATGAATGCGCAGCGTCAGAGGTATGGTCGATCTCACCGCTCTCTGCTGCCACTAGATTTCTGCTCAGTGCCCATGATCAGAAGTCCTGGACTTACAGTCATGCGTACTATGAAGCTGGGTGCATGCGTCCCGGTTTCAAATTGGTGTAATTCGCATGACCGGAAGTCCAAGGATGTTCTGATCATGCACATTGAGCAGAAGATCAGTGGTGGCAGCACAGGTGCCTCTGACACTGCACATTCATTATCATGGTAGCACGCCCCTGTGAGCGTGCTAATATGCTAAGGGGGCCGACTAGCCAAGGGAACTAACGTCCTTGCGACTAGACCCTGACCTCATTAGCATGTTATAAAGAATCTTTAGCAATACATTTTCGAAAGATCTCTTTATGTATGCTACTAGATACAGGGACTGTTAGGCAGGGATTAGCAATATGCACCCAGAACTGCTCATGGTTCTGGGTGCTTATTGCACCTGACAGGTTCACGTTAAATACGCGTAACATGCGTCACCCCTGGAGTGACTGTCTTTTCACTACTGGCACTTTTACTGGCACGCTGTTACTCTGCAATTTATTTGGTATGTCATGTTGATTATGTATCATGCAGTTCCAGTAAGTCAATACAAATACCTACGCACCATGACCACAGTGTCTGTACTAATGCTGTAAACCAGGGGTGGGAAACCTCTGGCCCACGGGCCGTTTGCGATGACTTTTTATGCAATTCCTGGGGACCACACCGCTTGGGTGGCAACCGCGGTCTTGCCGGCTGCCAATTTTTTAATTTCCAATGTGTAATGCGAAGACGCGCACGCTGCATAGTATGAGGTCCTCTCATGCTTGCCTGTGCTAGCATGCTCAGGGCTCACTTTGTGAGTGGGGTAAGCAGCGCGAGATGCGCTCCTTTCACAGAAGAAGAGGAGCACCAGTTTTACTTACCTCCCTACTGCACAGGTCTCCCGCCCCATTGCTGTGTGATTCCTCCCCCCCAGTGCTGTGAGCTCACCACCAAGTGCTGTAAGCCGCCCCTAGTACTGGGTACACCCCCAGTGCTGTGTGTCACCCCCACAGTCCTGTGTGCCTCCCCAGTGCTGTGTGCCACCCTACCAGTCCCGTGTTGCCCCCAGTGCTGTGTGCCCCCACTGTTGTCTGTGCCCCCCACTGCAGTCTGTGATCCTCAGTGCTGTTCTTGTCCCCCTAATGCTGTCCATGCCACGGCCAGTGCTGTCCGTGCACCCCAGTGCTGTCTGTGCTGCCACCAGTGCTATCTGTACCGCTGACCAGTGCTAGCCATGCTGCCCAGTGATGTCCGTATCGCCGCCAGTGCTGTCTGTGTCACCGCCAGTGCTGTCTGTGCCCCCCTAGTGTTCTCCATGCCTCCCAGTGCTGTTTGTGCTGCCACCAGTGCTGTCTTTGTCCCCCATTCCTGCCGGGCCCCCCTAGTGCTGCCCGTGCCCCCCTAGTGCTGCCCGTGCCCCCCTAGTGCTGCCCGTGCCCCCCTAGTGCTTCCCTTGCCCCTCTAGTGCTGTCCTTGCCCCACTAGTGCTGTTCTTGCTCCCTAGTGCTGTTTGTGCCCCCCTAGTGCTGTCTGTGCCCCCCTAGTGCTGTCTGTGCCCCCCTAGGGCTGTTTGTGTCCCCCTAGTGCTGTCTGTGCCACCACCAGTGCTGTCCCTGCCACTGATGTCTGTGCCCCAGCCTCTCCTGTGATGTGTATGCCCCAGCCTCTCCTGTGATATATACACACCAGCCTCTCCTGTGATATATATGTCCCAATGTCTCCTGTAATGTATATGCCCCTAGCCCCTCCTGTGATGTATATGTCCCTAGCCCCTCCTGTGATGTGTATATGTCCACAGCCCCTCCTATGATGTATATATGCCCATAACCCCTCCTGTGATGTATATATGCCCTCAGTGCCTCCTGTGATGTATATATGCCCCCAGCCCCTTCTGTGATGTATATATGCCCCCAGCCCCTCTTGTGATGTATTTACTCCCGGCGTCTCCTATGTGATGTATATGATTTACCTATCTTATTATCACAAAGAGATGACTGCACTCCAGATGAAGACAAACCTAGAAAAGCAGTTGTAGAAGCAATGTGATCAATATCATCTAACATCACAGTCGCACCAAAGAGAAACAGCTCCAGTCACCGCAGTAGGGGTGTATGGGTAAATTAATTAATTGTTTGACCAAATATACATATATAGTGAAAAAAACAATCCCTTATTAAAATTCAATTTTTATTAAATATATCTTAAAAATTCCCAAGTGATTCACCTACAAAAATATATCAGGGTAATATAAATATACACCAGGGTAGCCACCCCTGTACTAGATACAATCAGAGGTAGTAAAGCCGGGGGTATGGGCTCCCAAATGGGATTAATCTGGCCCTATCAGGACCTACGATCTCACACCTTCCTACCGACGGAGGTAAATCACCTTAACTTAGCCGGGCGCCCCCGTTCCTCGGTGGCTATCCCTGACTTACCCTATTAAATACCCTACCATATGCGGAAAAATGCCTGAGCAAGTCACTTCTATATTATTGGTTGGACTCTCTCCCCCACCACACAGCCTTAGGAGAGGGCAAAATATCACTTAACTTCCCTTTATCAAGTGCATTCGCACTGCCTCGACGCGTTTCTCCGCCCTCTAATCCGGTTCATCAGGAGGCCCAGGGAGACAGGGAAAAATTCTAATGATGGTACATGTCTTCATATGGCTGCCATATGAAGACATGTAAAAATTGAATTTTAATAAGGGATTGTTTTTTTCACTATATATGTACTTTCTGACTTCCCTAAAAAATATTTTTGGTTGTTAGCTCTTTGACCAAATATAGCAGGGTAGCTTTTAAGTTTATCATTTTGTGTGGCCCCCAAAAGTGGGTAGAAATTTCCAAATGCATTGCGGGTGTTGATACAATCAGATTGCATTGACCCCAGTGCATTTCTAAGTTAATTTACAAGTGGCCTCAACATTTGAGGTGCATGAACAGGATAAAGTGCCCTACCTGGGCAATAAACCCGGGCAATGTACCCAGGAAATCTGCACATGGCCTCAATGCTTGATTTCTCAGCGCTAGCACTTCGGATTACTACAAAAAAGGTATCATTTTTATTGTAGTGGGTCCTACACATCCATATCACTAGTTTTAGTAGTAACGTTGTCTAGACAGGTAACCCATAAATTTTGCCATTTTTAACACTTTACCTACAGTACTTGTCTGCTACACATTTTCATGGGGCCAGTTGTGCTTTGGATTTTCCAGTGGATGAGATTTCAACAAATCTTATCCATGTAGGCAAAATAATCAGTAGGGAAACTCACATGCAGCACAGATCTTAAATCCACACTATCAAGTTATGTTGCATATTTTCAACCTATATGAAGCATAATCTGCAACAAAATCCACAGATTTGGAAAAGTTGTGTGCACATTCCCTTGAAGTTCTTATAAATCACGTGTTTTATAGTTAGTAAACTTTCACTATTAGTCACAGTCATATGAACTCTGGGAAATATTCCAGCAAGTTGATGACTAACGTGAGGAATATTCTGTGAGGATCCAGGATGTGAGTGGCGTTCTCCGAACACACCCTGCCCTAAATATCAGATTGTTAGAGTTTAGTGTTTAGAGCTTGGAGAGGGAGGAAAGCTAAGTACCAATCAGAGTAGAGTATTTCCCACACCCTCTACTGAAGAGCCAATCAGGAATCAGACAAACAATACTCTTTTCAAATTGTATCAGTGTAAAATGGGAAAGAAAGCAAATATACACAGTGTGAGAGCTGTATTATCAGTAAACAGCCTGACAAGATCACCATGAACTTCAAGCATTTCCTAGAGGGGCAAGGAATTAAAGTGCCATGCGTGCCCATACCACAGTCAATCTATCCTGAGCAACCATCTTCACATATAAAATCTGTTAAAATCCAATGTCTGTTGACCGGAACTTTATTAATAAAAAATAACAGAGGCGCTTCATGTGTCAGCCGGTATAGATAACATCTCAGGAGCTCATAAGATGGAAAGGCTTACCTGGGAGGATTGCGCTTGTCAGGCACAACTCTGATGAGCACTTTTTGGAAGTTGGTCCTGGCTGCTGCACTGATCGCACATCCCACGTCGGGGACTTATGAAGAATCACAGAGGAGTTAATTGAGGCAATCTGCCAGCAATGTCAGCAGAACGAACAACGGTGATGATATAACACATATTTAATAGTTAAAACACATATCTAGGATCAGTCCTCTTCATTCATGCCTGATGAACATGACTGATCATCCAGGAAACGCATTGCATTTGCTTTACCTTTTAATTTTTTTTTTTTTTTTTAAATCCTCACGATCGTTTGCGTGACAGCGTCCGGCAAATTGCCTCAATTTACGCCTCCGAGAAATTTACTAATAGTGTCTCATAGTGTTACCAATCTGGCGGAAATACCTTCTATTAACTCAGGAATAAGAATTATACAATGCACTATATATACAGGGTGGTCCAAAAGTAGGTGGACAGAATGTGTAATAGGGTTATCGAAACATGGTGTAAAGTGAAACTGACTCAGTTGCTCTTAGCAACCAATGAGATTCCACCTTTAATTTTCCAAAGAGTCTGTGAAGAATGAAAGGTGGAATCTGATTGGTTGCTAAGGGCAACAGTCAGTTTCACTTTACACCATGTTTGATAACCCTATTACATATACTGTCCACTTACTTTTGGACCACCCTGTATATAGAACAGTGTAAAAATAGAATACCTAGATAGATTAACAATGCAATGTCTGTATCGTGCCCATGTGTTTGTATCGGACAGGTGTTGGGTACTGAAATATGTCCTGAATTTCCCCAGATCGGCAGGTTCAATTTCATCACGCCCAACCCTTCTGTTGTTAACTGGGATTAGGTAAGAAGGAGTAGAGAGGAATATTTGTAGCCCTGACTTGAATTTGTACTGTGTTTTGCTTATATCTTTCATCAAATGTTGCCTAGTCATTATTTATAGTCATTATTTATAGAAGGTAAAGATAAAAGGTATCAATCTAGGGTTAGGCTATGTTCACACATGTTTATCCACATGGAAGTATATGTCGGGAGTATTACCAAACATCTCTCTCTAGCTTGTCCACAGGCCCCATTTACTTAGACCAGTGTTCCCCTAACTCCAGTACTCAAAGCTCACTAATAGTTTATGGTTTCAGGATTTCCTTAGTATTGCACAGTTGCTGAAGTATATGCTGGGAAATCTATGATGTTTTCCTCAGGCTGGAGTAACACTTTTATGTGACACACGCGAGGATCGCATCGCATCTGCCAGCCTCTCTCCAGACAGGAGCTGCATGCAGCTGCACACTCCTGTCTGAAGAGTGGCCGGCTGTGCCGAGTGAGGCGATCCTCCCATGAATCACTCGCAAGGGTGACTCCAGCCTTAGGCTATGTGCCCACGTTGCGTATTTCCGTAACTGCATGCGTCCTGCGTCCCCAGCACAATCTATGAAGATTGTGCATAATTCATGCGCACGTTGCCAAATCGCTGCGTTCTAAAAAGCAACATGTCACTTATTCCATGCGCTTTGGATGCAGGTCCCGCTCTGTCTATGGTGGAGGCTGCATCCAGAGCGCATGTAATCGGCTTTTTCACTGCATTCATTCATTCACATGTGCTGTTCAAATCGCTGCAGAAATTTCTGCAGGGACACAATGCAACGTGGGCACATAGCCTTAGACCTAGGGCAGCATGAATCGGATACTGGCTGCTCTATTGCAGACAGGTATGTTTCAGGCCTCAATCACACATTAGTATTTGCCAAAACCAGAACAGGTGTCAATGTTTCAATTATAGTTTTTCTCTGCAAGTTTCACTCCTGGTTTTAGCATATAAACACGAATACAAAATTACTGACATGTGAATGAGAGCTTACTCTGAAATGGTGCAGTGTGTCAAAGAGATTGTACTTTAAGAAGCCAGTCAGAAAGTATGGGTCTTGGTTGACAATTCCAAGGCCAGTCCCTGGAGACTCCTTCCCACCCTGATGTAAAGTAGCAGGGAGGGAGAAGCCACCAGGGAATTGCCTTAAACTAGTTAGTAGTGATGAGCGAGTACTAAAAAGCTCGGGTGCTCGAGGCTCGGGCCGAGCATCCCAAGATACTCGTGTACTCGGCCCGAGCACCGAGCCCAATGTTATCCTATGAGAGACCCGAGTATTTTTATGAAATGACCCCCGGCAGCATGTAGAAACCCTAAAAATGTCACAAAAGTCTCAGAAGAGTGCTCAAATGACATGGCAACAGCATGGGGAAGACCCCTTGAAGCATTTATCACTCAAAAGTCACAGCTGTGAACAATTTTGTCCGCGTTTTACGCCATTTTTACGGACTCGCCAGAAAACCTTCCACAATGACACCAAAATGAATTTTCATGGCGGAAATGTTAAGGGCACATACCCAATAGTGAGATAGAGCTGGTGTATGTTACTTTTTGAGATTAATACATGAAAGATTTTACGTAAAACATTGTGTGGCACTCCGATGTCCAAAACGCACGTTTTGTGCTTTTTACTAGCGATGTCGGTCATTTTTTTTCCATTCTATCTCCCGTCGGTCGGTCTCGCTCTGTCGGTCTCTCTCTGTCTTGTCTGTCCCCCTCTCACAGTCTGTCGGTCATTCTCCCCCCTCTCTCTTACTTACCGTTCCCCGATCACTGCCGCGGCGCTGCACGGCTGTTCACTAAACTCCGGCGGCTTTTCCTCTTTTGAAAAAGCCGGCCGCTCATTAAACAATCTCGTATTCCCTACTTTCCTGCTTTCCTGCTTTTCCAAACATGGAGGGTTTGTCGGGGTTAATAAATTGGTGATGAGGGACTTTGTTATTGTTTTTTATTTCTAATAAAGGATTTTTTCAGGTGTGTGTGTTTTTTAACTGTAATTTACAGATTAATCATGGAAGGTTTCTCGGGGAGACGCCTGACATGATTAATCTAGGATTTAGTGGCAGCTATGGGCTGCCATTAACTCCTTATTACCCCGATTTACCAACGCACTAGGGTAAATCGGGAAGAGCCGGGTAGAGTCCCAGAACTGTCGCATCTAATGTATGCGGCAATTCTGGGCGGCTGCTGCTGACTGATATTGTTAGGCTGGGGGGCTCCCCATAACGTGGAGCTCCCCATCCTGAGAATACCAGCCTTCAGCCGTATGGCTTTATCTGGCTGGTATTAAAATTGGGGGGACCGCACGCCGTTTTTTTTAATTATTTAATTATTTATTTCACTGCACAGTATACACACACACACCGGCTTCTGTGATTGGATGCAGTGAGACACCTGTCACTCAGCGTGGGGGCGTGTCTCACTGCAACCAATCATAGGCACCTGTGGGCGTGAAAAGCAGGGAATATGAGATGGCTGTGTACAGAGCACAGCGCGCCCGCCGGTATAAAGGCTCGGTCACGTTGTGCAGGCCGGCCAATCACTGCAATTCCACAACTAACAGGGCTGTGGCATTGCAGTGGTCTGCCAGCCAATCCCTGCATGAGGGCTGGCTCTCAAAAGAGCGCCAACATGCAGGGATGAAGACCACGAGTACAGCACGAGTATCGCGAGATTACTCGGTCCCCGCCGAGTAGCCCGAGTACAGTGATACTCGTGCGAGTACCGAGTAGTAACAAGCATACTCGCTCATCACTACTAGTTAGCAAAAAAACATAGTCCTAGGTTGGCTTTTCGAAGATTGTTTTCTGCGCAATGCTGCAGTGTTTCAGAGTAAAACATACCTGGCTGCAATAGTGCCATCTGTGGCTCTGACGGCATGAATCAGGTAACAAAAACGTTCCCTTTAAGTCAGTTGCAACACCTTAAATTCCTAAAGCATGTAGCCAAGGAAGTAATGCTTTGTTGTCTGTAGGCAAATCTCCTATAAGACATGTATGTTAGCAACAGTACAAAGGGCAGAGATAACAATCCCTGAGTACTGTAGTAATAGAAATACCAATGCAATATCCTGTGTAATCGCTCACCTACTAACTGTGCAACATGACAGGATGACACTGATCCGTATAGTGCAAGTCATAAACAATCTGCCATCCGTAGAAATCATTTAGAGTAGTATATCTCTACGTAATAAACACCATATAAGAAGCGGTTTTAAACTATTAATGGAAACTAATTTATAATGCTGAATACTAAAAAATGTACAGAATGTATAAAAACTGAAGTTAAAGAAAACCAAATGCAAATTATCTTATTCCCTTAAGGTCATGAAGTAAAGATTCATTGTTTGCATTTGGCATTCAATAAGTCTATTGTGTTTGGTCTCCATCAAATCATTCTATTTTGTAGTGCAGTTATTGATATATTGACAGAATTCATTACATCTGTACTAGAGCTATTACTATTCATATAAAAGGGATCCTCTACTTTGGAAATCCCTACTTGTGAAGTGTTCCCTGACAATACGCAGATTATAAAGTATCCCCTTGCTGAATGATCAGCTAGAAAGGACTTTGTAACCACTCTCTTCTGGAGAAGAAATGGGGGTCAGTGGATTCCCTTTCTTGTAACTAAACAAGACAATTGCTTTAAAGATCATTTTATAATACAGTACCTAGTTTAAAAATCTAGTTAAAGGGAATCTGTCATCACTTTTAGGCTAGACAAAAAGACTTATGGCCCACCTAAAACTGCAATGTGAACAGGTGCATAACTGTACATGACATCAAATTACAACAAAGAGACAGGTGTCAATCTGAAATGCTAAAGCATGAAAACCATGAATGTAGGAATATAGATAGATTTCCTTTAGCAGTAATGCCTAAGAAAAAGATTAGATATTTAGCATACTAAAAACGGCCATTTCGTACCTGGGTACCTACTCTGAACTGAAGCCTCTCTCTGGGTTTAAAAACTGTATGAGAAAGTAGAAACCTGCTATAGTGAATAAAACCACTTGTGGCTAGTGGGAGAAGGGTGCACGGTCAGGAGTAGAGTTGATCAGACAGCCAATAATCCGGTACCTGAATAGGATAACTGAAGTGAGCACTAATATATATATATTATGAGTGCAAGCCAAAAATTACAAAAAATATTTTGGCTTGCACTCATAATATATATATATTAGTGCTCACTTCAGTTATTCTATTCTGTTACATGTAGTTTTTTTCTGAATGTGAACACAGCTCCGCCCCTTTCGGCCATGTTTTTTCCATCTCCTATATAAGAAAGTCCTTAGTTACCCCTCTCCACCCACAGCAGTTTTTAATTGCAATGAGATGACACACAGTTAGGGTCACAGAGCTAGGGACCCCAATATAGAGATATACCTTGACGAGGTCTTGGGGCTCAGTTACATTGATCAATGCGATTGCTAAATATCTCCTTTTTCCTAATATTCATGGCAGGTATGCAATTCATTATTCACATGTTCAAATTAGCAAGTAGCATTTTTCATTGTATATTCCAATATTTTTCCATATGCTTGAGGCATTATACCATTATCTATGTTTGATGTGCAGCCTTATCCTTGTAACTGCCAGATTTAAAAAAAAAAAGTCTGATCCGCTCCGGAATCCGCCCCATATAAGTCAATGGGGACCGGAATCCGGAGGTTAAAAACATTTATGGAGGGGCTAGGGGGCTAGGAGCGAGCGCGGCATACTCACCAAGGTGCTGTCATGTCGGCACACTCCTTCCGGGTCACGCTGTTACCTTCCGGAGCCGACAATTCAATATTCATTGTTTTCCCCGCCCACCGGCGCGTATTGGTTGCAGCTAGACGCGCCCCCACCCTGAGTGGCAGTGTGTCAGCTTACTGCAACCAATCACAGATGCCAGGATGGCCGGTGGGCGGGAAAAGCAGTGCACTGTCGGTCAGTTCACGGTGGCAAAAATAAACACTCAGCAGCACAGTTATAGCACACGGCTGCAGCCCCAGCTGTCACGCTGTATCTGTGCTGTGTATCTAGTGCCCAGAGTCACACGTGCAAGGCTTTTCCGGGTGCTGCCATGGCATGTGTGATTCCGGTGAAAGTAAAAAAAAAAAAACGACGTGCGGTTCCCCCTAATCTTCATTCCCAGCCAAGATAACGCCGGCTGGGGGCTGGTATTCCAGCCCTCAGCTGCCCGGTATTGCCACATCTATTGGATGTGACAATACGGGGTACGATATCGGCTCTTCCCGCAGGTGTGATGCGGTGCCAGTCCGGGTAATAGCAGGGGTTAATAACAGCACACAGCTGCTATTAAACCCTAGCTTTGTGTGATGGTTCCCGCATCACATAAACCTGTAAGTGACAGTAAATAAACAAGACACAGAGAAAAATCCTTTATTTGGAATAAAATACAAACATCCCCTCCTTCACCACTTTATTAATCCCAAACACCTGCAGCTCCGACATAATCCACATGACGTTCTACGCCGCTTCAGCTCTGCTACATCTGAATATCACAGAGAGCGGCACGACCGACCGCTCTCTGTGAGCTCCAGAGAATGAATGAGCTGCGCATTGAGTGGTGACATCACTCAGGTCGTTTGCGGTCACAGCTGGAGATTCCCACGGTCCTTCATCTGTGATCGCAGGTAACCTGACCTCAGGTGCAGGTCACTGAGTTCACAGACCTGCATCTCCTAGCAGAAAAATCGCAGTTTATTTGGCCAAGAGATGCAGATTTGGTGCAGAAATTTTTATACCATATTCCTGCATCCAATCTATACCTCCTGGCAAAAAAAGCAGTGTTTTGGCGCAATTTTTTTGCTGCGGCTTTTGCCGCGGTTATTTTTCCGTGATTTTTGCCGCATTTTTTTGCCAGGAGGTGCACATTTGCTGCTGAAATCATGTGCACCAGCTTTCAGCACAAAATTTCCAACTGTGGCAGATTTTGTTTTTTATTTTTGGGGGCCAAGGGATGCAAATTTGATGTTGAGATTTTTACACCATATTCCTGCATCCAATCTACACCTCCTAGCAAAAAAACGCGGTGTTTTGACGCAATTTTTATGCCGCAGTATTTGCCGTGGTTATTTTTACTAGGAGGTACCTAGAAACACATGCACGCTCCTGTCAGAAAAGTGCAGCTGTGCCAGTGATGCGCTGTCAGACTCGTGCGGGTCTGACATCACTCGGCACAGCCTGCTGCTGTCTGAACATGAGCGTGCATGTACCTAGAAACACATGCACGCTCCTGCCAGAAGTTTGCAGCTGTTCTGCGATGTTAGACTCGCAGGAGTTCCTCACAAGTGTGACTGCGGCGTAGAAAAAAAACACTTGCTTTTTTTTTTTAAATAAATAATTAAAAAAAAAACGACGTGCGGTCCCCCCAGTTTTCATCCCCAGCCATGATAACGCCGGCTGGGGGCTGGTATATCCTCAGCCCGCAGCCGCCCGGTATTGCCGCATCTATTAGATGCGGCAATACCGGTGTGCGATACCGGCTCTTCCCGGAGGCATGATGCGGTGCCAGTCGGGGTAATAGCAGGGGTTAATAGCGTCGCATGGCTGCTGCTAAACCCTAGCTTTGTGTGATGGCACAGACGTCTATCAGATACCTGCATCACACAAACCTGTAAGTGACAGTAAATAAACACAGACAAAGAGAAAAATCCTTTATTTGAAATAAAGTACAAAACACACCCTGCTTCACCTCTTTATTAAGCCCAAACACCCTGCAACTCCGACATAATCCACAGGAGAAGTCCCACGCCGATACATCCAGCACTGCTACATCTCAGAGCAAGCAGAGCACGGCTGCCCGCTCTGAGTGCAACCTATTACTGAGCTGTGATAAGCGATGACCGCGGCAGAGCTGTCAGAGGCTGGGGGGCGCGTTAGCCTGCAAGCAATCACAGCTGAGAGGACGGCCGGTGGGCGGGGAAAACACGGAAAGCTGTGCGATTGTGTGCACAGCACAGGAAGTGAAAATGCGACCCAGAAGCAGTATGCCGCCATGACACCGAGTCTCGGTAAGTATGAAACGCTCATTTATTTATTGTTTTGTTCATTTTTATTAATTACCGATTCCGGATCGTGCACCCGGAATCCCGCATCCGGGTCCGGCCCAGAGATAAAGCTGAAACCGCGCGGATCCGGACGTTTACAGTCCAGGTCCGCTCAACACTAGTCAGGAGGTTTTCAAACCCAGAGAGTGCCTTCAGTTCAGAGTAGGTGCCCAGTTACGAGATATACCTTGACGTGGCGACTGGGCAGATATAAAAATGGCCGTTTTTAGTATGCTAAATTCTCATTCTTTCTTACATTTCCTTTAGTAATGCATGTCTATATTCTTACATTCATGGTCTTCATGCTTTAGCATTTCAGAGTGCAAACTGTCTTTTTTTGTAATTTTATGTCATATTCAGTTATGCACATATTAACATTGCAGTGTTCAGTCTTTTTGTCTAGATTAATGGGGGTAATGCCTACTGACCGTGCACCCCTCCCCCACTAGCCACAGGTGATTTTATTAACTATAGCGGGTTCCTACTTGCCCATACACAGGAGGTTTTTAAACCCAGAGAGAGGCTTTAGTTCAATTCAGAGTAGATACCCAGTTACGAGATATGGAGTGACATGGCTACTGTGGAGATATAAAAATGGCCGTTTTTGTATGTTAATATCTCAATTTTTTCTTAGATTTCCTTTAGCAGCAATGCATATCTATATTCTTACATTCATGATTTTCTTGCTTTAGCATTTCAGAGTGCAATTGTCTATCTTTTTTTTATCACTTTTATGCTGCCCGAACCACAGGCAACATGAACCAGACCTTAGTTGCTCGATTTTTGCCAGGTATGGTATAGGCTACATCAGTGCGACCTACCAGATCTGAGCATGAGATCTGGGAGACGCAGGGAATGTCCTATCCTGATCTGATTTGTAGATCAGATTTGGTCATACATGTCTATGGGGATCTCTGACACAGATGCCAGTCAGATGTCTTCCAGTTTACTTTCATTTTGCATCCATGGCTCTCAGATTTATTGCTTAGTGCTAAACTTAAATAAAAATGTGCTCCTCCAAGGGTTTTTATTGGCTTGGAAGCTCTTCAGTGAGGCTGAAGCAACCAGGATGACATCTGAGAAAAAAAATTGGTCAATTTAAGGCCGCTTTACACGCTGCAATCTCGCTAGTGAGATCGCTAGCATGCATACCCGCCCCCATCATTTGTGCGTCACGGGCAAATCGCTGCCCGTGGCGCACAAAATCACTCGGACCCGTCACACTACTTACCTTCCCTGCGACGTCGCTGTGACGCGGCCACCCAATCGAAGCGGAGGCCTCTCCTTCCTTCCTCATTGCCGGTGACTGCAGGTAAGGTGAGGTTCCTCGTTCCTGCGGTGTCACACGTAGCATTGTGTGCTGCCGCAGGAACGAGGAACAACAACAACATCGTACCTGCAGCAGCAACGATAATTGGGAATAGTGGAGCATGTAAACGATAAACGATTTTGCACGTTTTTGCGACGATTTTCGATCGCACGTAGGTGTCACACGCAACAACAACGCTAACGTGGCCAGATGTGCGTCACGAATTCCGTGACCCCAATGACATCGCTTTAGTGATGTCACTGCGTGTAAAGCGGCCTTTACTTTCCATGGTAAAATGTGAATACAGTTAGGTCCAGAAATATTTGGACAGTGACACAATTTTCGCGAGTTGGGCTCTGCATGCCACCACATTGGATTTGAAATGAAACCTCTACAACAGAATTCAAGTGCAGATTGTAATGTTTAATTTGAAGGTTTGAACAAAAATATCTGATAGAAATTGTAGGAATTGTACACATTTCTTTACAAACACTTCACATTTTAGGAGGTCAAAAGTAATTGGACAAATAAATCAAACCCAAAAAAAATATTTTTATTTTCAATATTTTGTTGCGAATCCTTTGGAGGCAATCACTGCCTTAAGTCTGGAACCCATGGACATCACCAAACGCTGGGTTTCCTCCTTCTTAATGCTTTGCCAGGCCTTTACAGCCGCAGCCTTCAGGTCTTGCTTGTTTGTGGGTCTTTCCGTCTTAAGTCTGGATTTGAGCAAGTGAAATGCATGCTCAATTGGGTTAAGATCTGGTGATTGACTTGGCCATTGCAGAATGTTCCACTTTTTTGCACTCATGAACTCCTGGGTAGCTTTGGCTGTATGCTTGGGGTCATTGTCCATCTGTACTATGAAGCGCCGTCCGATCAACTTTGCGGCATTTGGCTGAATCTGGGCTGAAAGCATATCCCAGTACACTTCAGAATTTATCCGGCTACTCTTGTCTGCTGTTATGTCATCAATAAACACAAGTGACCCAGTGCCATTGAAAGCCATGCATGCCCATGCCATCACGTTGCCTCCACCATGTTTTACAGAGGATGTGGTGTGCCTTGGATCATGTGCCGTTCCCTTTCTTCTCCAAACTTTTTTCTTCCCATCATTCTGGTACAGGTTGATCTTTGTCTCATCTGTCCATAGAATACTTTTCCAGAACTGAGCTGGCTTCATGAGGTGTTTTTCAGCAAATTTAACCCTGGCCTGTCTATTTTTGGAATTGATGAATGGTTTGCATCTAGATGTGAACCCTTTGTATTTACTTTCATGGAGTCTTCTCTTTACTGTTGACTTAGAGACAGATACACCTACTTCACTGAGAGTGTTCTGAACTTCAGTTGATGTTGTGAACGGGTTCTTCTTCACCAAAGAAAGTATGTGGCGATCATCCACCTCTGTTGTCATCCGTGGACGCCCAGGCCTTTTTGAGTTCCCAAGCTCACCAGTCAATTCCTTTTTTCTCAGAATGTACCCGACTGTGGATTTTGCTACTCCAAGCATGTCTGCTATCTCTCTGATGGATTTTTTCTTTTTTTTCAGCCTCAGGATGTTCTGCTTCACCTCAATTGAGAGTTCCTTAGACCGCATGTTGTCTGGTCACAGCAACAGCTTCCAAATGCAAAACCACACACCTGTAATCAACCCCAGACCTTTTAACTACTTCATTGATTACAGGTTAACGAGGGAGACGCCTTCAGAGTTAATTGCAGCCCTTAGAATCCCTTGTCCAATTACTTTTGGTCCCTTGAAAAAGAGGAGGCTATGCATTACGGAGCTATGATTCCTAAACCCTTTCTCCGATTTGGATGTGAAAACTCTCATATTGCAGCTGGGAGTGTGCACTTTCAGCCCATATTATATATATAATTGTATTTCTGAACATGTTTTTGTAAACAGCTAAAATAACAAAACTTGTGTCACTGTCCAAATATTTCTGGACCTAACTGTATGTGAATCTAACCAAATTATGAAATGCCAGAGGCTTTTTAGAGAAAACATACCCTGAAAGGCGACTACGCTTCTCTGAAAAGCCTCTGCTCGACCAGCTTCTCCCCTCCCTTATCTTGGTGACTTCCACCATACAAACTCACAAGAAGAGACCGGTCAGTCTAGGGGAGCTGGGCAGAATGAAGCCACTGGGGACTAGTTTGGACTAATAAAACAAGCTGTATAATCCCTGGCCAGGTTTTCAAACTGTTTTCTCTGAAACTCCATAGTGTCCAGTGGGAAATACCTGGATAGGACACAAATTAGTCTTTCCCATCATTAGCTTCAACATTATGATAAACAAAAAAGTTTCAAAATCACTGTTTAATTTCTTATGAAACTCACTGGTCCCTGTTATTTGTCACATAACCCAGACCAGACAGTCCTTCCAAACAATAAATGGTGTCAAGGTCATCGCAACTACCAAACTGTGTTTAGAAATCTGTTTGTTTGCACTGATTATCTACCTGATGTGTGTTTTGTATTTCTATTTTTATTTTATTTTTAATCTGTTTGAGAAGCGAAAATGCGAAATGTCTTCAGGTTGCTTTTGATCCATCTTCTATTGCCTTTTTTTAACAGACAAAAAAATGGTCTGTCCAAGTTATTTTTTGCTGCCCATAATAATGATAACAGGCAGAACAAATTTTTCTTTTTAACTAAAGCGGGCTTTACACGCAACGACATCGCTAATGAGATGTCGTTGGGGTCACGGAATTCGAGACGCACATCCGGCCTCGTTAACGACGTCGTTGCGTGTGAAACGCACGAACGACCCATTAACGATCAAAATTACTTAGCTAATCGTTGATACTTGACCGGTCGTTCTAATCCCGATTATCATTGCTGTTGCAGGACGCAGGTTGTTGGTTGTTCCTGCGGCAGCACACATCACTATGTGTGACACCGCAGGAACGAGGAACATCACCGTACCTGCGGCCATCCGCAATGAGCAAGGAAAGAGGTGGGCGGGATGTTCAGCCCGCTCATCTCCGCCCCTCCGCTTCTATTGGGCGGCCGCTTAGTGACGCCGTTGTGACGCCGCACGAACCGCCCCCTTAGAAAGGAGGCGGTTCGCCGCCCACAGCGACGTCGCTAGGCAGGTATGTATAGTGTGACAGCTCCTAGCGATGTTGTGCGCCACGGGCAGCGATTTCCCTGTGACGCACAAACATTGGAGGGCGGGTATGAACGCTAGCGATCTCGCTAGCGAGATCGCAGCATGTAAAGCGGCCTTTAGGGTCTGCAACCTAAATGAATAGACCCTGCAGCCACTGAGCCAAGGCAGCAACAGGATCCATGAGAGCAAAAGAGAAAAAAAACCCTCTTTTTTTGAGAGAGGAAAAAAACCCACTTGTTTTTTTTGTGCGGCTGGTGACAATGTCGCCTTAAGTATGGGAAAGTACCAAGCGAGTGGCAAAAGGGAAGGGGATCCCTGTGTCTAGAGAAGGGGGAGATGGTGACCCCTGATGAAACCTACTGCTGGTCCCTCATCACCCTTGATAGGCAGCGATTTGCCCATGACGCACAACCGACAAGGGTGGGTGCTTTCACCAGCGATATCGATAGCGATGTCGCTGTGTGTAAAGCCCGCTTTGGCGGGAAAACATAATAATGGGTGGTCACTTTCCATTTAACAGATCTATTGTTAAGGGACACCTATACTAAAAATGGATCTATTCCAATGCAAACAGATACCAAAGTTTCCAATTGAAATGGATCAGTTTAAAAATTCAGTATCTATATTTCCTCGCTCTTTTTTATATTCAAGTGCAACCATTAAGATGAGTGAACGTGGCCTAATCTGCCTATGTTTTCAGTAGGGCACAAAGCCACCAATTCAATAATACAAATTGAGAAAAGCAAAGGCTTCTTCTGACACCTCTGGGACGTTATACGGAATGTACCTAAATATGACTGTGCAGGAAATAGGGCTGGAAGAGAGACGAGCGCAATAGGATCTTACCAGAGTACAGTGGAATAGTGTGCTCACCTGGTTGGAGTTGTATATCCACAGACACGGAATAATATATGAATTGCCAGCTGCAGGCCCTCAGTGGAGAAATCAATATAATAGGATGGAAAGGGTTAAATCCACACTGCCAATGGAAGAAACCAGGAAAACAGAACAGTAGTTTATTGAGTCTACACATTTCAAAGCATGAGGCATCTTCAGGACATAAAACTACATACGGGTTTCCTCCATCGGCAGAGGAGATTTGACTCTGTCTATCCTATTATACATATATACGGTAAATATGAATGTGACCATATAACAGATGTCGTTATGTATCTCGTGCTATTCTCAGTGTATAGATTCGCTCAATCGATCTGAATTTCATCCACAACAGTTGGACTAGTGAAATCCGTTTGGTATTCCATATGTCATGTTGAGTGTGTGATTTTTTTATCTTATTTTTTTTTTTCCTTCATCGCCTAGCATCTGTATGTCTTCCATATGCAATGCGTTCATTGGCGAGTCTCGGCCATTATATACAACAATACGCGACATGCTGCTATTTTTTATCCTCAGGCTGAATACAGCTGTGGAAAAATTGCAGATCTGCACTGCCTTATTGAATAACATTGGTCTGAGTGCAATCCGATAAAAAATTTATAAGCAGATGTGAGCATATATAACATTATATAACATTCTGGGACAAGTAAACACGCATGATGTCTCAACATCACATTATCAGTCTAATTGCATAATGTTACCAAAGGCAGTTTTGTAACAGATTTCAGCATTACATATCTCAGAAAGTATCTTTGTCTGCCACGAACACAAAGTTAAGAAAGAAAGTAAAAGTGATCTGTATCATGATGTAACCACTGCTCCTCTATATATGGTCATTTTTTCTTTACTTTGTACTTATAAAAATAAAGACGTGGCAAACCGGATCCACCAGTAAAATCTTAACCATTTATGCTTCGCCTTGACAGTGACCAGAAGAGTCGACTATAGTTCTCTCCCATTAAAAAAAAGAATAATATCTACAAGCAATTTCAGATTTTCTAATGTAAACTGCTAAAAAAAGTAGTATTAACAGCTTCTGTGAGAAAAAAACCTAAAGGAAATTAATCAAATGTGCAAGAGGTGAGCAGACGTGGCAATCATCTATTAGTTCCAAGTAGGAATGAGCGAATCCGTGGATGTTTGAGTTTGCCGAGTTCAGCCAGACTTTAGTTACAAGTTTGGTTTGGGACCAAAACTTGACCCAGATGCCATATAAGTCAATGGGAACCCGAACTTCTGTGCTTTAAAACAGCTGTAAAATTGTTGTATTAATGGGTAGGGGTCTGCATAAGAAAGTAGTATAGGGGCATTTGCACTGCGAACAAATATGCATAGCGAATAAATAAAAAAAAAAAACAGCGGGGGCTCCGCCCTATTTACGATCACTAGCCAAGATGAAAGCACACATCTGGGGGCTGGTACTATCAGGCTGGGAAAACTCATGGTTATTTGCTGTTCCCAGCCTAAAAATGAGCAACCCGAAGCCATCCCAGAAGTGGTGCATCTATTAGATGCCCCAATTCTGGCACTTTTCCCGCCTCTTCCCGATTGCCCTGGTGCAGAGGCAATTGGGGTAATATTTTTTGAGGTTGATGTCAGCTGTGAATTGACAGCTGGCATCAAGCCCAGGGGATAGTGATTGAGAGGCATCTATCAAGACACCACCATTACTAACCCAGCAAAATAGTGTTTGATTAAAGATACCCCCACACTCCCTCGTTTACCAACCTAATAATTAAAAATAAATTCTCTGAGTTCCAACATAATCCAATGGTGCTTTCTCCCACACCACCCATCGATTGATATGGAGCGTCATTCTAAGAACGTTCTTAGAATGAGGCTCCATAGGACACTATGTAAACTATTTTTTTCCTCTGTGTGTGTGTGGGGGGGGGGGGGCGCATCCATTAGATGCGCTAATTCTGGAGCTTTGTCCTGCCTCTTACCGATTGCTCTGGTTTGGTGGCAATCGAGGTAATGTTTTTAAGGGGTTGATGTTAACTATGAATTGCATTGGCATGCACACACAAACACACACAAACAGAGGAAAAAAATAGTTTACATATTCTGGGGCAGCTGTGGGCTGCTTTTAGACTGGGAGTGGCCAAATAATCATGGACCTTCCCAGCCTGATACCAGCCCCCGCTACAGGTGTGACGCCCCTGGGCTATCAGGTCGTCACAGGGTATTGCACAATCTGCCCTCCCATGCAGTATCCACCTCCTTCTTGGTTTTGGGTCCCTAACTACATGGTGTTGCCTACATCAGCTAATCAAATCCTAGATACACCCTGCACCACACCCACCAAACACACCAGTGGACGACTTGAGTGGAATAGGGTCTCTCACTTGGGGGGTTGGAGAGGAGAGGTCAGAAGTGTCAGAAGGAGAGAGTCGGGTCTGAGAAGTGAAAGTGAGAGGAGGTCTGGAGGAAGGCTCCTGGGAAGTAATCTAGGTGGCAGACGGTGTTCTGGGCCTAGAGGAGCTGGACCCCCGTTCGCAGTGGATCATGGCAAGGGGCACGGATCTGTCGAGGAGGACAGCCGGCAGGCTTGCACCATCACCGGGCTGGGACCAAGGCACGACTGGGTACGTGGACTCTAGGTCGGGGAGTAGCTTCAAGCAACCCAATAATTTACCCGAGGAGAACAGAGTCTTCAAGAGCCGTTCCCACCCGCTCCAAAATCGGAATACTAGCGCAACGAAGGGGATAGGACTTTCCACTCAAAACTCCAGAAAATCCGAAGTGTAAACCCTGAGAGCAAGCTCCCACACTTAGCCATAGTGGGGAGCGGGACCCGGCAAATTTCATACTACCGGGACCATCAAAGAAGTAAACTTAGTGCCAGGAAGCAGGTCACAGATCACCAGGCAGCACCATTGGGGACGGGACCTGAACTAAGCTCCCCTCAGTGGCAGCGGTGTCCAGAACTTTGGTTTTTCCAGTTGTCGGTGTCAGCTTAATGTACTGAGTGAGTACGCAAGTGACCCCTTTGCATCCAACGTCACTTCCCTTACCCTCACCGAATCCCGGGGCATCCTCCTACCCGTGGAGGGTCACAACACCTGGCTGCCCCATTCCCTCACCCCCGGGTACTCCCAACTGCAGCGGTGGTACTCTTAATTACCACATACCACGGGTGGCATTACAAACTCAAATACATCCCTTGTAAATACCCCCCTTCATTTGAGTTGCCGCACAACCCCCAGGTCTGGAGACCCTCGAGCCACTGAGAAACCTGGGTCCAAGCAGCTCGGCTGCTGGCACAGGGGCGGCACACAGGGGTGTGCATACAAATCATGGGGCCCTATAGCAGAATTTCTAATTGTGCCCCCTCCCTCGACCCCCAAAAAATAATAATATTCGGCTTAGTCACAGAAAAACATATTTCACAACTTTGCAGCCCTTACAAAAGTAAATTTCCTCCTATTGAAGCCCGTAGATTCCCCTTTCATTGCAGCAATAAAGTATGAACACTTTATGATACCCAACAGTAAATTCCTCAACAGTAAATTCACTCCAAACTCACAGTATGATGACCATACTGTACCCCCCTTCAACTACCCCGGCAATGAATGGTGACCATAACACAGTAAGATCCCCAGCTGTGAGCCTCACATAGTCCACCATATATTATAATGCATCCTCCTCAATATAGTATACTGCACACCTTAGTCCTTCATATATTATAATTCACTCCCTATAGTTATTCATATATTTATGCATTCCCAGAGTCCTCCATATATTAAAATGCACCCTCCACCGTCCTTCATATCGTATAATGCACACCATAGTCCTCTATAATCCTTCATATAGTTTAATGCATCCCATAGTCCTCCATGTATTATAATGCACTCCCCATAGTCCTCCATGTATTATAATGCACCCCCATAGTTCTCCATCTATTATAATGCAGCCCCCATAATCCTTCATATAGTATAAAGCACCTCATATTTCTTCATATAATATAATGCACCCCATATTCCTCCATATAGTAGTATGCAGCCCCCATATTCCTCCATATAGTATTATGCAGCCCCTATATTTTTTTGTTTGGAAGTTAGAAGCATCAAATAATTATTAGCTATTTCTAATTTTTCCAACAACATTTTTTAAAACCATTTTTTAGGGACCCCATCACATTATTGTGAGTTTGAGAGGCCTAGGTGTCAGAAAATACCCAAAAGAGACAGCATTTTAAAAATTGCACCCTCAAAGTGCTCAAAACCACATTTAGAAAGTTTATTAACCCTCACATTACAAGAATTTAAGCACTGTGAAACTAAAAGATGAATATTTTACTTTTTCCAACAAAAATGTTGCTGTTGCTTTAGCCCCAAAGTTTGCATTTTCACAATGGTAACATGTACAATTTTCCTGAATACGCCACTACCACATATCTGGTGGTAAACCACTGTTTGAACGAACGGCAGGATGCGAAAGAGAAGGAGCACTATTTGACTTTTGGAGCACAAACGTGGAATAGATAACGGATGCCATGTCGCATTTGCAGAGCCCTTGATATGCCTCAACAATGGAAAACACCTACAAGTGAACCATTTTGGAAACTACAGCCCTTAATGAATTTATCTAGAGGGCTGGTGAGCATCTTAAACTTACAGGTGGTTCACAGAATTTAAAAAAAATTACACTGAAAAATAAAAATTACATTTTACTCCAAAAATGTTATTTTAGCCCCAAAATTTTAATTTTCACAAGCGTAATAATAGAAAACGAACCACATAATTTGTTCTGCAATTTCTCCTGAGTCCAGGGATACCCATTATGTTTTTAATTGTGTTTATATGGCCATTTCCTTCTCTCCTTTCTTTTGTGTTTTGTTCACTTTCATATAATTGAATAAAATTTGTTACCATTTTTGCACTATTTATTACTCCATGTTTCTTCTGTTTTTTGATGTTGTATAGGAGTATGTGCTAGGTACATGTTTTGCCCCATTGAGGGCAATTGTGCCTTACTATTTCTGTGATAGATGATGGTTGTGAGGTACAGTTTTATAAATGAGTGAGGCTTTCTATCCTTATCACCCTCGCCTTTCCTCCCTGATGAAGCAGTGCCCACAGTGGTAATATTTACCTTGCGAAACGTACGTTGGAGGTTATAGGGGGCTTTCCTCTATGGGGGGTCTCCCTACCTGGGGATTTGGCTTTGTTTTTAACCAGCATTTTTTTGCAAGCAGCTTTCTGCGCATTGTTAAACATGGCACTATGTTGATGGCAGGAGATATAGTGGATTCCACATATGTATTGTGCTTATAGCAGCATTACTACTTCATGTTTGCACTTGGCACTTTATAAACTTTGTATGCTGCTATTTTTTGCACTGAACCCACTCAAGCACTTAGCACTTTATGACTATTTATTTATTATATGCCGTCATGTTGGTGTTTTGTCTGTAACAACAGCCATCTAGGTCAATAAACTGACATTCTGTGATTGTTTCCATATATGCTGCTGCCGCTTCCCCTGGGGCTACTTTCTATTCCCACTCCCCCATTCTATGTAATTTATTGTGTTTATATGGCCATTTCCTTCTCTCCTTTCTTTTGTGTTTTGTTCACTTTCATATAATTGAATAAAATTTGTTACCATTTTTGCACTATTTATTACTCCATGTTTCTTCTGTTTTTTGATGTTGTATAGGAGTATGTGCTAGGTACATGTTTTGCCCCATTGAGGGCAATTGTGCCTTACTATTTCTGTGATAGATGATGGTTGTGAGGTACAGTTTTCTCATCATTTTCTCTGTGTTTTTCACAGTTGGCCTCAGCCGTACAATGGATTTCAGAGCCCGTGACCGGGTGTGGCTCACTAATTTTAATGATGCATTAAAGGATCAAGGTGGTCCAGTCAGTGAAAGTGGTGAAATAGTATCCAATGACGCATTGATCCATAACTACAAAGAACTGTTAAAAAAGCGTCTCAAAATTTGTTGGAACAAGGCGTTATTAATTAAATATATTGATAGGGGTTTGGTACCACGCGGCCTCAGGGTCCAAGTCTTCCCGTCCTTTGGAGTGGATGAGGATGAATTCTCTCTTTAGGCTTGACCTTCTCGCCCACTAATTCTTTTAGTTTCTTTCCAGCTCTAAGAGATATTAATTTATTTGCGAGGAAATTGATGTTGAAGCGACTACATCACAAACAACCTTCTGTGACTGATAGTCAAGTGGAGCAGGAGGCTCTTCAAGCATTGGAGGATTTGCTGTCCGAACAGGATACCGGTGGCCCAGGTTCGTTCCCTAAACATCTTTTACCCAGATCCACTCGATTCCCCCCCCTGTCTCTATGTCCGGCCATTGATATTTTTACTCGTCTTGTGATTGGGGATTTTAAGAAAATCTCGAATAAAAGGAAGTTCGATAACCTCACCCATTCGCAAAGACGAGCTTTGGAAGAACTACAGGGCTATAAGGACATAGTTATTAAATCTGCAGACAAGGGGGGGAACGTTGTGGTCTGGGCCACTGAGAAGTATGAGAAGGAGGCCCTGCGCCAGCTTAGGGATAAAGGGACATACACTAAACTCCCCTGTAGCCCCGTACTCACTTTTACCAGGGATCTCTCTCATATTTTGGAAGCGGCACTTCAAATGGGCATAATTACAACTAAAATGTATGAGGGACTGCTTAATAAGTCCTCAAAGATCCCCACATTTTATCTGCTCCCAAAAATCCACAAAGACCCCGTTAACCCACCGGGGCGTCCGATAGTGTCCGGTATTGAGGGGTTGTGCGAACCAATTTGTCAGCTTATTGATCACTATTTAAAACCACTAGTGGAAACACTCCCCTCATACGTCAAGGACACTACGGACGTCCTGAACAGGGTGGACGGGATCTTTGTGGAAGAAGATATGCTCATGGTCACGGCCGACGTAGAGAGTCTTTAAACTTGCATACGTCATGATGATGGGTTAGCGGCAGTGCGTCATTTCTTGGGGGTGGACGGTCGGGATGGCACCATGGGTTCACTTATCCTCGAGTTGCTCCACTTTGCCCTTACACATAATTTTTTTGTTTTTAAGGACCAATTTTACCTTCAGGGGCGCGGCACTGCGATGGGCGCGGCCTGTGCGCCTTCGTACGCCAATTTATTCCTGGGGTTCTGGGAGCGTAACATCTTTGGCGACGGAGGTGTCGGGGCTAGCGCCCATGTGCAGTGCTGGCTAAGGTACATTGATGACGTTTTGTTTTTTTGGCAGGGCACGGTGGAGTAACTCGATGTTTTTATGGGATTACTTAATGTCAATGATTTTGGCATTAGGCTGACTTATAGGCATAGCAGCAGTAGCATTGATTTTTTAGACATCAAATTAGAGGTTGGAGATGATCATTTAATACAAACTGATGTCTACCGTAAGAACACCTCGGTCAATGCTCTGCTGCATGCCTCGTCAGCCCATACACCTGCCACCATTCGTGCGATCCCGACCGGCCAGTTCCTGAGAATGAGACGCATCTGCTCGACCAATGACAAGTTCGAGGCTCAGTCGGCCGACCTAAGTTGCCGCTTCAGAGAGCGTGGCTACAGTGGGAGGATGGTGAAGAAGGGCTATTTGAGGGCTAAAAAAACTCCCAGGGCGCAGCTCCTCACCTACAGGCCCAAACAAACGTCCTCTGGTGGTGAACCAAGGTTCATCAGCACATATAATCACGAGTGGGGCACCATGAAGGATATCTTTCATAGGCATTGGCCGGTTTTATTATCTGATCCAATATTATCGGGGATCCTCACGGATGCTCCACTCGTGACAGCGAGACGTGCCAAGAACATTAAGGACCTGTTGGTGAGAAGTCATTACGTCCCAGACATTAAGAATCCTTTTGGCACTCGTGGTCCAACTCTTGGATGTTTTAAGTGCGGTCACTGTTTGGCGTGTAGCAACATTGTCCGCACTGGGACGTTCTTCTCCTCTGGCCAAACAAAGACCTTTGAGATCCGGAAATATATATCATGTGGTACTACACATGTTGTTTATTTTGCCACTTGCCCGTGCTCTCTGATCTACGTGGGGCTTACTTCGCGTGAGCTCCGCGTTAGGGTCAGAGAGCACGTGCGTGATATTTCAGCAGCAACATCTGCACAGGATCTCACCCTTCTTAAAACCCTTCCACGTCACTTCAAGAGATTTCATAATTGTGATCCCACACTTCTTGAGGTACGTGGAATTGACACAGTTAGTTGTGGCTCCAGGGGTGGAGATATAAAGAAAAAATTGGCTCAATGTGAGGCTCGGTGGATCAGTACTTTGGAAACTCTTGTCCCTAGGGGACTTAATGAAGTCATCAGCTTTGCATGTTTTCTTTGAATGACTCTCTCCATGTTCCTCTTTTACGAATTTTTTCACCACTTTTTAACTGATTTTTATTATATATATATATAGTAATTCCTCTTTGTAAATATTTTTATGTAATTTTATATCATTTTTTACGTTCTGCCCCCTCCTTTCCCCTCCCCCCTCCTTTCCCCTCCCCCCCTCCTTCTTTTTCCTTTGAATTCTGTGCCTCATTGCCGTTATTTATTGCATTTTTTACACTCCTAAATAGGTAGTGCTCAGTGTGAATATATTTGGTTCCATCCCCTGTTGATGTCTGGGAATCTTTTTGGATTTGAGACCCATCAAGTGAAGTTTAACTACACCTATGCCAACGACTTCAGAGTTATTCGGATGGGATTCTCGTTCCTGGTCACCTATATGGACTGATTATTAATTGTGGCGGAGGTTCGCCATCTACGCTATCTGGTGTTGCGTCTCCTATGATACTTATTTTGCATGTCTATACTGCTTGTATATTCGATTTGGCTCCGCCCCGTTTGGTCACATGATCGGACTTTTCCTTGCCATAGTATTGATGTTCCCCTGACTTCCTGGCCTGCCGCCCTCCAGTACGTGCCGTTTCGCCGGCCCCTCCCCTCTCTCTGATGTGATCGCCGTCTCATTGGACGGGGGCGCGTGTGTGGGATGTGAGTCACGCGTCCCTGCTCCCACGTGCGCGCCCCTGGTCTGACGGCGCTTCTTCAGTGGGGAGGTGTGGTGCCGGCTCCCGTGCGCGTCATTTCCGGTGGGCGTCACTCCAGGAAGCCGCATACACAGCGGGCATTATAAATGAGTGAGGCTTTCTATCCTTATCACCCTCGCCTTTCCTCCCTGATGAAGCAGTGCCCACAGTGGTAATATTTACCTTGCGAAACGTACGTTGGAGGTTATAGGGGGCTTTCCTCTATGGGGGGTCTCCCTACCTGGGGATTTGGCTTTGTTTGTAACCAGCATTTTTTTGCAAGCAGCTTTCTGCGCATTGTTAAACATGGCACTATGGTGATGGCAGGAGATATAGTGGATTCCACATATGTATTGTGCTTATAGCAGCATTACTACTTCATGTTTGCACTTGGCACTTTATAAACTTTGTATGCTGCTATTTTTTGCACTGAACCCACTCAAGCACTTAGCACTTTATGACTATTTATTTATTATATGCCGTCATGTTGGTGTTTTGTCTGTAACAACAGCCATCTAGGTCAATAAACTGACATTCTGTGATTGTTTCCATATATGCTGCTGCCGCTTCCCCTGGGGCTACTTTCTATTCCCACTCCCCCATTCTATGTAATTTATTGTGTTTATATGGCCATTTCCTTCTCTCCTTTCTTTTGTGTTTTGTTCACTTTCATATAATTGAATAAAATTTGTTACCATTTTTGCACTATTTATTACTCCATGTTTCTTCTGTTTTTTGATTCTCTAATTAGGCAGCAGAGATACTGTGGACTCTGTGGCTTCTGTTCAGCCGTATCTGACTTTTTGAAAATGTGCACATTTGACAAGAGGTCAACCACACTTTTATGCACGCCTAAAAAGACGTGCATTACCGGATCATAGGATAGGGAGAGTCCATAGTGTTTTCATCTGCCTCGTTATAGGGAATCTTCCTTCTGTTGTTTTGTCTAAATCACATATTTCTGAATAACTCCGATATAAACGCTCAGCGTTCAACGCAGGATAAATAAATTATTTTTTACACCTTTCACCGTGCGGTATAAGTGATTAGACTTCTTTATTCTTTGGGTCAGTGTGAATACAGCAATACCAGATTTATATTGTTTTTTATGTTTGACTACGATTACTATCGATCACAGCATCTAGTGGGTTAATCAACCAAGGGCGGCGAACACAATGGCCCTGGCTGTTACTGCAGGAGCGTGGCTGTAAACTAAGCCAAGCTGCTTTGGTGATCGTGCAAGAAGCGCTGATATTTCAGTACCTCCTGCCGATCACATGCTGCGATTGGTCGGTCACATTGCCTGACCGATCACAGGAATCAGAGAGTGGGGTCTGTTGCAATGGGTCCCCGCATCTCTGGCTGTGCCAGTCAGCTGTCAAAGACTGCTATCGGCACAAATCTGTTGCTATGTGTTTTCACATGGTGACAGTTTAAATCCATAATGTACATAGCACGTCATTATGCGAGAACTGACACCTGGAAATGGTGTGCTATGTCTGTCATTCAGCATTAAGGGATTAATAACGAGTTCACACAAGCAGACTGCACTTAACGATTCTGCACTACTCGGACAACCCCTTTTCAATTACTATATTCTCCATGTATAATAACAGCCTGTACTTCTCTCCAATGTCTGTACCTGGGCTCGTGTGTTGTTATGCCACGTGTAAACTGCAACCAAGCAGCGTCCTATTAAAACAATTGCCATCAAGAAAAAGGGATAGCTTCTGCTGCCCTCTGGCTTCCTCCAGATGCCAGTAAAGGGAATCTGTCACCAGGTTTTTGGCTCCCCCCATCTAAGAGCAGCATAATGTAGAGACATAGACCCTGATTCCAGCGATGTGTCACTTACTGAGCTGTTTGCTGTCATTTTGATAAAATCAATGCTTTCTCTGCTCCAGATCTAGCAGTTATACAGAGGTCATGAATATGCTGGATTACCTGGCAGTAGCTCAAGTTGTCCTCTAATTATAACCCACTGCTGATTAATCAGTGATTTTATCAAAACTAGTCTAAAGGTACCGTCACACTAAGCAACATCGCTAGCAACATCGCTGCTGAGGCACAACTTGCTAGCGATGTTGCTGTGTGTGACATCCAGCAACAACCTGGCCCCTGCTGTGAGGTCGTTGGTTGTTGCTGAATGTCCTGGACCATGTTTTAGTTGTTGCTCTCCCGCTGTGAAGCACACATCGCTGTGTGTGACAGCGAGAGAGCAACAACTAAATGTGCAGGCAGCCGGCTTCTGCGGACGCTGGTAACCAATGTAAATATCGGGTAACCAAGAAGCCCTTCCCTTGGTTACCCGATATTTACCTTCGTTACCAGCGTCCGCCGCTCTCAGCTGTCAGTGCCGGCTCCCTGCTCCCTGCACACGTAGCTGGAGTACACATCGGGTAATTAACCCAATGTGTACTGTGGCTAGGAGTGCAGGGAACAGGGAGACTGCACTGGCAGTGTGAGAGCGGCGGACGCTGGTAACGAAGGTAAATATCGGGTAACCAAGGGAAGGTCTTCTTGGTTACCCGATGTTTACCGTGGTTACCAGCCTCCGCATAAGCCGGCTCCCTGCTGCCTGCACACGTAGCAGAGTACACATCGGGTAATTAACCCGATGTGCACTGTGGCTAGGTGTGCAGGGAGCCAGCGCTAAGCGGTGTGCGCTGGTAACCAAGGTAAATATCGGGTTGATTACCCGATATTTACCTTAGTTACCAAGCGCAGCATGCTTCCACATGTAGCGATGCTCCAGCGATCCCTGCCAGGTCAGGTTGCTGGTGGGATCGCTGGAGCGTCGCTAAGTGTGACATCTCACCAGCGACCTCCTAGCAAATTACCAGCGATCCCTATCAGGTTGTATCGTTGTTGGGATCACTGGTAAGTTGTTTAGTGTGACTGGGCCTTAACCAGCCCAGTAAGTGACACATCGCTGGAATCAGGATATTTGCCTCTAAATTATGCTGCTCTCAGATTAGGTGACAAAAACAGGTGACAGATTCCCTTTAAGTGCAAAGGAGAGGGAAGTGAAACAGCTACTGATTAGCTGCAGGCTCATATGTCATAAGAATGTCATGCGGGCCACAGGAGACGGTATTGGAATGGTACCAGAGGTGAGTAGAAGCTGTTACTATATTACTTGGGAAATATGATTCCGAGAAGGTGTTGTTCGAGTAATGAACAACAGCTTAAACTTTTAACTATTACAGATCACCAAGTCCACATTGCACACTGTCTTGTTTATACAGAAAAATGCGCGCTGTCAAGAACGATGATTTTTTTGTGCAGCACAATAAATAATTTCACCCAATAAACGAGCATTTTGATTGTTTATCAGATGATGAGCAACCTGTTTACACTGCAAGATTATCGTGAAACGAGCGTTACTACGAGCAATTGTTTATACCAATCTTACTGCGTAAAAGAGGAATCGGACAAATTGAGCAACTAGTAGGATGCGCCCACTCCATGCAATTATATTGAGTGAGGCCACACCCACTGGTCAGGTTCTGGCTGGGAACATGCATACATCACAATTGCAATCATTTGTCAGTCACAGCTCAGAAACCGGCGAATCCTCGCAGCACACAGTGTGTGCTAGGAGGAATCATAGGTTTGCAGTCACACAGAGTGAGTGACTTATCATTTTAGAACACACAGCCTCTTTAATACTGGCGTTGTGCACGCCATTCTTCATGAAGCGGCTTGGTGGAGTTCAATGCACCTAATTCTATAAGCAGTACACTCCACTTAATGAGTTAGGCACATGTATCTGTTAACTGGCATGTGCCAATGTGGCGCCCCTGACCTCGTCAGGCACCACTGAGTACTGCACCCATGCTGGGGGCAGTACAACACAGGTAATTCAGAAGGCTGACCAAGGTGTGGTTACACAGGCGCATAGTAATCAAGTCTCCCACATGGACCTTTTGAGTGGACCCCTGGGGAATCCAGGAGGGGGCGTGGCCTCCATCTCCACTCAAGGGGTGTGGTAGAGACTCTGGTTGCTAGGTGGCGTAGGCAGGCACAGAGGGGAAAGAGTAGTGAGCCAGTCAGTTAGTGCAGCTTAGGGAGAGCAGTCGCAAGAAGCAGACCCTGCAGGCTGTCATGATCCTGACAACGCACGTGCAGTGGTTACTGACAGGGGAGAACGGTCACCTGGTAGTGCCACCTGAAAATCACCCGAGGCTGGAGGCAACGCGGTGGCTGAGTACGGGGACTGCCAGGGAGGTACCAGGCCCTCACGGGTTACAGGTTCCCAGAGCAGGGTCCCATTCAGTTGGCCTGCTCAACCTGCAGGTGGGGGTGCTTCATACCCTCCACCATAACACCACAGAGTCCGGAGCCACGTAGCAAAGAGAGGGCCCATAGCTCTCAAGACGCAAGCAGCCGGAGTGACCTGGTCCAGGCTACAAGCAGACGGGCCGAAAAAGGGGATAACAGGCAGCAGCAACTTCCCTGGGTGACCCCAGCAGGGCTACAAGTCGGGGGCACTCCAAAAACACAAGGGCTAGGAAGGCGAGTCGGTAGTCACCCTCACAAGTCAGCCTCAAGGAGTTCTTGGTTTCCCCTGGTTCATCACAGCTACGCCCGGGTTACTCACCCTGCCACCTGACGTGAGTAAAAACCCTGAAAGACACTCTGGTTGTGCGTGTGAGTCATTCTGCGACCTGTGGTTCCACACACCCAAACTGGGCCCTGGGGCTAGCCTCACTCTCGAGAGGCCACCACATCTAGCTGCATTCAACATCAACCCCAGGTGTCCCCTAAACTGCAAAGGCGGTCCCCTGACCGCAATACTGAGAGTGGCGTCACAAATCCTAAGAAGACAACCTACCTGTGACCAGACTGTCCCTCCACGTGGAGTCCCTGAAGGTGATGCAGACCTGGGCTGGGCTCCACACCGACACCAGACTACTCCAGTGAAGTTCTTGAAATACCGTGAAGATATCTACTTTATTATCGTGAACTTGATTAGCGGGCATTGCCACGCCCTGCCTGTGTCCTGTCCATATTTGCGTAGGTGGCGGGGACCGGCGTGTAAATGCCAAATATGGCAAAGTTTTGCGCAACCTCTAAGTTGCTCAATTATTTTGCAACTTATTAAGATGTTTTGCTCCAGATTTCTACCATAAACACTTTGAAGAATCTCCCCCTTATTGTTTTCAGCTAATTAGATCTCTTGTTGGATCCTACAGACATTTGTAGATAGGAAGGATTCCCGCTTGTAATTCCAATAGCTGGGAGAAAATAGAAAAGCTGTCGTGTGTATAGGGGAGGCAGGGGTGATAGTTCAGCTAATGACTATCTCATGTGTAGATGGCCGTAAGAGGCAAGAAAAATAGATGGCATGTAAGGCATTATACTAATGATATCTATAGACTTATTACAGAACTATGGGGGGAAAGTCTCCTTATTGTCCTTGTGCTAAGACTGATACACTGTATATTATATCGATACTACTGTCCTACAGCTCCAGCAATGGATCTTGTTACACAAGGATACAAATATACACATCCACCACACCTATACAGTGTCAGGAAGGATGAGTGTGACACCCATGAGAGATGAAGGTATTAGTATTCACTCACGTCGGATAATGAGTGACTTTCCTCACTAGTCCTGCCTTAACCTTCTATCTCCATGTCTTAAGCTGGTGTCACACTAAACGACAGCGACAACGACGTCGCTGTTACGTCACCATTTTCGGTGACGTAACAGCGACCTTGTAAGTCGCTGTTATGATCGCTGCTTAGCTGTCAAACACAGCAGAAGCAGCGATCATAAGGTCGCTGTGCTACATGTTCAGAGAGCAGGGAGCCGCGCTTAGCGCTGGCTCCTTGCTCTCCTGCAGCACACATCGGGTTAATTAACCCGATGTGTGCTGCAGCTACATGTCACAGTTCAGAGAGCAGGGAGCCGCGCTTAGCGCTGGCTCCTTGCTCTCCTGCAGCACACATCGGGTTAATTAACCCGATGTGTGCTGCAGCTACATGTCACAGTGCAGAGAGCAGGGAGCCGCGCGCACTGCTTAGCGCTGGCTCCTTGCTCTCCTTGCTACAGTATGCATCGGGTTAATTACCCGATGCATACTGCAGCCACATGTCACAGTGCAGGAGCCGGCACTGGCAGCAAGAGCGGAGGCTGGTAACCAGCGTAAACATCGGGTAACCAGGGAAAGGTCTTCCCTTGGTTACCCGATGTTTACGCTGGTTACAGCTTACCGCAGCTGCCAGTGCCGGCTCCTGATCGCTTCATTTCGTCGCTCTCTCGCTGTCACACACAGCGATGTGTGTGTCACAGCGGGAGAGTGACGACCAAAAAATGAAGCTGGACATTCAGCAACGACCGGCGACCTCACAGCAGGGGCCAGGTCGTTGCTGGATGTCACACACAGCGACAGCGACGGGACGTCGCTGCAACGTCACAGAAAATGGTGACGTAGCAGCGACGTCGTTGTCGTCGTCGTTATGTGTGACACCAGCTTTACACAGAAGGGCATTTGTTGTCTGTTTCCTGTATTCTTATCACCCTGTGATGCTTATTAGGTACAAGGCTACATATCATCTGCAGAGATAAATGGATGTTCTGCCATTATTTCATAGCTGAGGGTACTGGGTTCAGTGAATCGTGTGATATAAGTGGAGATCTACACCGAGCACTGAAATAGTTAACAGCCATTGCATGCCCTCCTCTGCTGTCTGCCCATCACTTGGCCTCTTCGTAGGCATAGTGTACCTGTTGCTGTCTTCTCCGCAGTGAGCCATGGCTAGTCTCTCCAAGGATGATGCTGCCTCAGTCAGCTTCTATGGGATGTGTCTGTGGGTTTTACACTTTGCCACCACATTTGCATCTACCTTATTGATGTCAGAGATGACTTCACTGGAGGCAAGTCCCTCCGTGACCAATGGTGGAGGCTCTCCTTGAGAAGATGCTGTCACCAATGAATGGGGAGGGTTCTGTTAGTGTTGTTGGCACCTTATCCAGCTGGAATGTAGCCTGGTAACTAGAAGCACATGAGAACGCAGTCAAAATCCCTGCAGCATAGCCTCTCCTATTATTCGTAATGTGATCCCATGTACCGAATATCTATCAGACGTTTCCAGGCCATGCAGCTTCTCTGAGGTTCAGATATTCAAATTTTTTGTCTTGGTAATAACTGGAAACAGACGTGTGTAACGATACTCAAATGTTGTTTCCTTACTGCTTAAGGTGCAGCCATTTTATATTTGGTTTAAAGGGACCTGTCACATTTAGTGCTGTAGCATTCCTGTTTCCCTGTTTCCATCACTGTCCTTCTCTTCCATTTCTCTTCTCTCCTTCTGCCTTTTTTAACCCCTCCTCCTTTGTATATATCCTATATATGTCGTCTATTCCTCCATTCATCCTCTTCTCCCCTCTTCCCTCTTGTTACTATTCCCCTTTTCTTTGTTGCCCTCTATACTCTGAACAGTAGTTATCACCTTGGAATTTATACTCTTCAATGATATTGTGCCCTCTGTACTTTTCCTATATGTTAACCTTCATGTTAAGAGGCATATATATTGATAAACACTTTTTCTCTTCTGTATTTGGTTGATACAAAACAATAAAATATGTTTGGAACTAAATGGACCTGTCACTGCGTACAGCCTGAATGACAAGGCAGTGTGGATCACAGCCTGGCTGGGCTATAGTTTACACTGAAAATGTTACAGGTTACCTTTAAACATTTTACTGACACCTATAGCTATCAGAAAAAAATGACATTTAAAAAAATATAAAATCGGTTATTTTATTTGATATTTTATTGTTACAGATCCAGAGTGACTCTGATGACGACGCTAACTATATCCCATATGCCTGTATTGATGTATGGTATTCCAGTGGTTGTATGGTCACGCCGACATTGGTGTCACCAGGAGCCTACTGGATGCCATATTAGTTCTGCAATTGACCAAACACATGGCACATGGCAAGGACACAGATTTTTGTATTGTATTTGTATTTTTGAATCATCATTTATATCAGCAGCTCTTGGGGCCATGACCACAACTCCTTCTTCCATAAAAACATAATTTTCAACTAAAATAAATAGCCCCTAAAATAAACTCATCATAAAAATGGAGATAGGTTTTCTCTACATTGCAAAAACATTCGAAAAAAGGCCCCAATTGGTCAAGAGGTTTCCTTTATTTGGATCAAACAAGTCTAAGAATATCTAAAGAAGTACTTTTATTTGCAGACTCTTCAATTTATTAAATCTGTATATTCCCCCCTTCATTACTCGAAAGTTGTGTCGTATGTTCTCCAGTCTGATAATGTGGCGCCCCAGGACCTGGTCGCCACAACAGCATTGCCCTCCCAAAGGGTTAATGCTGAGCCTGGAGGTAATTGGGAGGTCCATTGGCCAGCAAGTTTAACATCCAACGCAGTTCTCCCTCCGGCCAGCAGGGGGGGCTCTGAACCTGGAATTCCAGGGAGCATTCCTTAAGTCTGACCTGAGGGAGGAAGTAGTGTTCAGTCTGTAGAGAGAAGTGAAAGGAAGCAGACGAAAAGTGTGCTGTCCTGTGGATCTGGGGCCTAGAGCTGGAACAGCTTGGCCCAGGGAAGCAGGAGTAGCAGAGAGGCAGAGAAGAGACTCGGACATCGGAGTCTGTGGCCACCAGGGCTTAAAATACTCCCTGGTAGCCGAATCCGAAGGGCAGGAGAGCTGCAAGCACCTGGCCCATAAACAGCCCGAAGGTACAGCTGCAGCATCAGGGCCCGGTGTGGACTCCAGCAGAGAAGCACCAGAGAGGGCCTGCGCAGCCTACCACAGAGGGAAAGGGACGTACCACCGGTCCCAGCAGCAAAGAGGGCCATTGCTGGATCCAGAGAAGCAGGGTCCTATCGTAGTAAAGAAAGGAACAGGAGTAGGCCTCATACTCAGCTGGCCAGAAAGATCACCCCAAGTACTTCCAGGCCGACCGGATCCCCTTCACCACCTGTGACGGTCTCCCAGGATTGGACTGTTCCTAAAGTAAAAGAGGAGAAGGTAAAGAGACTGTTGTTTGTGCCTGGTTCTTTCATTGCCTGTCGGCCCTGCACCGTGTTAGCCACACAACACCATAGACTTTCACGAGCACTAACAGTGTCCCCGGGGCTCCGCTCCACCTGTGGGGAGCAGTACCACCATTGCTGCCGTATCATCACCCCGGAGGCCTCACACAGCAGTGGCGGCTTAATAGCCGTGGACCACAGGTGGCGTCACGAAACAAATACTTTAATTGCTCCCAAGTCACCAGCCATATTAAACTGACACCCGCCAGGGCCACGGAGTTGGGCCCCGCCACCACTGACGTCCCCCGGACTAGTCCGGCCCGGCATCGGATGTCCCATAGCCCTGGGGTGAGCGAGTCAACTTTTGGCGTCACGAACAGGATTTCGTGCCCGGTCCCACCGGGTACTGTGCGCCTGCAGAAACTGTGCTTAAAAGACTGTGTTACTGTTTGCAAACTGCCGCCGCCATTAGCCTCGCCGAGCGCAGGAAGAAGGGGGGCGTGCCTGACAAAGAGCGCGAAGGGAGCGCGCCATCAGAGCAGAGCGCCGTTAACCCCGCGCGACCCAGAAGGGAATTTGAAAAGTGAACAGAGCCTGGTAAGGTTCACTAAGGGGGAGGAAGATGTCCGACTCGGAGGGAGGGCAGGTGACTGCCATAGCCCGAGACGCCGCAGCACCAGCTGAAGCAATCCCAGTCGCCGTCGCCCCAGCCCCCGCTGTAGTGCCGGTAATGCCGATCACAATGCCGTACATCCCGGGAGCAGAATGGCTGCCGCAGTACTCCGGGGAGTCCCATACCTTGAGCAACTTCAGAGAAAGGCTGCACAGCTTGTTCCGGGTGTATCCGCTGACTGAGAGCCAGAAGGTGGGCATATTAATGGGGCAGCTAGCCGGCGCGGCCCAGCGTGAAGTGAAGTCCTGGCCTGATACAGATAAAGGGACAGCAACCCAGATACTGGCCAAGCTAAAGAGTACTTTTGACACCCGCACCACAGCAGAAATAAAGATGAGATTCTTTGGGTGCAAACAACGGGCCACAGACAGCATAAGGGACTATGCCTTAAACTTGCAGGAGGCCCTGAAAGCAGTTAAACAGGTGGACCCAGAGAGTGTACGTGAAGAAGACAAACTCCTAACTGAGCAGTTCATAGAGGGGCTCCTGTCAGATGCCCACAGGACCCAGCTGCGTATCATGGTCCTGCAGAACCCTGCTCTGGACTTTGCAAAGTTTAAGGACCAGGCCATCCAGGTACTGAGAGAATCTACACCGAATGACCCAGTACCCCTCCGGCCTCTTGAAATCACGTACCCAGGGGTGGTGCCTGCAACACGAGCCGCTGCAGGGGCTGAGGCGCAGTCCCTGGATAAGGATCCCACTGCAGAGCTCAGACAGCAGGTCCAGGAGCTGACCAAGACTGTAGCTGCCCTTGCCCAGACCGTGCAGTCTCTACAAGTGACCCCATCGCCTGCAAGAATCGAGTTGGCCTCCAGCCCAGATGACGTCCCATGGATGTGACAGAGGAGGATTCCGCCGACCCGAGGAAAAGATACAGACCGGTATGATTCAACGGGACAACCGATCTGCCGCCGCTGCAGTCAGGCGGGCCATATTGCAAGACACTGTCCTTTAAATGGGCCGAGCCTGGGGCCAGGAGCCAACCCCCAGGTGTAAGGAAGCCCGGCTCAACCCCCAGCCGCAGCAAATATGTGGGAGGACGACCGGTCCTTCCTATTGTGCTGGATGGGATCCCTTTGAATGCCCTCCTGGATACGGGGTCCCAGGTAACAACCATCCCTTATAAACTGTACAAAAGATATTGGGCTGATTCAGACATTGACCATGGCCCAGATGATGATTTAACAATTGTGGCCACTAATGGTCAGCCCTTACCTCAAATTGGGTATAAAGAAGTAACCATTAAAGTGGGGCGGGTAGAATTGCCATGTCAGGGGATGATAATTGTAGATATTGATCGCAAAGAATCTGACCCACTGCTAACCATTGGTACAACAAATGTGATAGAAAATTGTATTGCCGAAGTGATAATTTTGTTGCAACAGGCGTCTGAAACTGCCAGCTCCAGGCAGCAGCGTGCCCTACAGAGGGAGATCAGAGCCCTGATGAGGAGGCAGCAGGTAGAGCTGGCCGGAGGAGAAATTGGCAGTGTGAGGGTAAGTGACCCCCTCCCCATTGCAATACCCCCAAGAAGTGAAATGATATGGTGTCGGGCAGCAATAGGCCTCAAGGGTCAGGATTACCATGCCTTGGTAGAACCGGTGTATTCAGACAGTAGGCCTGGAGTCCTGATAGCCAGAGGGGTAGCAGACGTCCACAAGGGGAGAGTGCCCGTCCGTGTCCTGAATTGTGGGGAGGAGGAAGCCAAATTGCCCCGGTACGCCACTGTAGCAAAACTGTACACTGTCAGTAACAATACCATCAAAGCAGTGGAACCCTTGATCCCGTCCGACCAGGCGGAAGACAATGGCTCCAAGGGGCAGCTGGAAGACTGGTGCCAAAAATTACATGTGGGCACCGACTCCACCCCCTCATACCAAAAGCATGGGGTTTACCGGGTGGTACAGGAGTACGAGCGGGTCTTCAGTAAACACCCCCTAGATTTTGGGCAGGTAAAAGGGGTTAAACATCAAATCCCCATGGGTGATCATCATCCCATTAAAGAGAGATACCGCCCTGTACCCCCAGCACAGAATCAGCGTGCCAAAGAAATGTTACGGGAAATGAAGGAGGCTGGGGTTATCAGAGATAGTTGTAGCCCCTGGGCAGCTCCACTAGTGCTCGTAAAGAAAAAAGATGGTACAATGAGAATGTGCGTAGATTACAGACAAATTAACCGCATTACACATAAAGATGCTTATCCACTACCCAGAATAGAGGAGTCACTAACAGCCTTAAAGTCAGCTAACTATTTCTCCACCTTGGATCTCACCAGTGGGTATTGGCAGGTTCCCGTGGCAGAGGCGGACAAGGAGAAGACTGCATTCACGACGCCAATGGGCCTCTGCGAGTTCAACTGTATGCCATTCGGGCTCTGCAACGCCCCAGGGACATTCCAAAGGTTGATGGAGTGCTGCTTGGGCCACCACAATTTTGAAACCGTGCTGTTGTACCTGGATGACGTCATAGTCTACTCCAAGACTTATGAAGACCACCTGAGACACTTAGCAGAAGTGTTTGAGTCCTTGTCGGAATATGGCCTGAAGATAAAGCCGTCCAAATGTCACCTCTTGAAGCCAAAGGTACAGTACCTGGGTCATGTGGTCAGCGCAGAAGGTGTGGCACCTGATCCGGAGAAAGTCACCGTAATCAAGGACTGGCCAAGACCCACCACGGTAAAGGAGGTGCGGCAGTTCCTTGGGCTGGTGGGCTACTACCGAAGGTTCATTGATGGTTTCACAAAGATAGCAGCGCCCCTTCAAGATTTCCTGGTGGGCTAGCCAAAGCAGGCTAAGAAGCAGAGCCCTCCATTTTAATGGAGCAGCCAAATAGAAACATCCTTTATCCAGCTGAAAGGGGCTCTCACGGGAGAAGAAATTCTGGCCTACCCTGACTACAGCCAGCCGTTTGTACTGTACACAGACGCCAGCAACGTGGGCCTGGGAGCAGTTCTGTCCCACGTGCAGGGAGGCAGAGAGAAGGTGATAGCTTACGCCAGTAGGAAGCTTCGGCCCACAGAAAGGAACCCAGAAAACTACAGTTCCTTCAAGCTAGAGTTCCTCGCTATTGTTTGGGCAGTGACTGAACACTTCAAGCACTATCTGGCATCGGCCAAGTTCACCATCTTCACAGACAACAATCTGTTGACACATCTGGCAACAGCCAAGTTAGGTGCGTTGGAACAGCGATGGATGGCCCGGCTGTCTAACTTTGACTTTACCATCAAGTACCGAGCTGGCAAGAAGAATAACAATGCTGATGCGCTGTCCAGAATGTCTCACTTACCCGAGTCTTGAGAAGACCTGGATGAACTCGAAGAGATAGAGTTACCGGCTTTCCATCACCAAGGTGTTTCCCAGTGTGAGCATGCTGTAGGAGTGAAGCGCTCGAGCCAGCACGAGGTCTCGGTCAACCCATTACTCCACCATAATTGGGAAGAGACACAGAACGGTGACCCGGCCGTGAGATTGATCAAAGAAAAGCTAGCACAAGCTGAGACCCATCTTGGCCCAGATGCTCCAGAAGAAGCCCAGCAGCTGTGGAAGGAGAGGGGACGACTGTTCACATACCAAGGCAAGCTCTGCAAGAGATATGTCAACTGGCGAATGAATGAACTTGTCTGGCAGATAGTGGTCCCACAGAGGGATGCTCCAATGGTCCTAGCAGGTTACCATGATAACGCAGGACACTTCGGGTGGAAGAAGTTGGAGACCCTACTCCGTGATCGGTTCTACTGGGTGCACATGAGAAAGACAGTCGAGAAGTGGTGCCGAGACTGTGGTCCGTGTAACCTGAGGCGGAAAGATGATGCCAGCCAGAGGTCTCCCCTACAGCCAATTGTCATGAAGCAGCCCCTGGAGTTGGTGGCCCTGGACCACGTGAAGTTAACACCAAGTCGGTCAGGCTATGTGTACGCCCTCACCATTGTGGACCATTACTCTCGTTTCCTGGTAGTAGTGCCTGTGAAGGACCAGACAGCCAGAACAGCAGCTAGAGCATTTCAGGCATACTTTTGTCGACCTCACGGTTACCCTGAAAGGGTGCAGACTGATCAAGGTCCTGCATTCGAGGCAGAAGTGTTCCAAGAGTTCTGTAACATGTACGGTTGTAAGAAAATCAGAACCACACCGTACCACCCCCAAACCAATGGATTGTGCGAGAAGATGAACCATGTGGTTATTGATATGCTCAAGACTCTACCTCTGGAAGAAAGAAACCAATAGCCAGAGAAGTTACCAGATCTGGTTGACCTGTACAACCATATCCCAGTAAATTCGACCAACTGCAGCCCTGCTTACCTGATGCGAGCAAGACCTGGCAAGTTACCTGTAGACTTTGAGATGGGGACTGTGTCACCTGAAGCGGTTCAGGAGATAGAAGATTGGGATACAGAGCGACAACAGCAGTACCGCAAGGTCCAGGAATGCGTAGAAAGGAGCCTGTCCCAAGCAAGAACGAGACAAGAGCAGCATTACAATCAAACAGCTCCAGCAACTCCCTTAGCACCTGGAGAACAGGTCCTCATGAAAAAGCGGAGGGCGCATAAATTAGATGATCAGTGGGAGAATGAACCCTACACAATTATCCCCTCCAACTTTGACAATAGTAAGATATGCCTCATAAGCAAAGATGAAGGCAAGACCTATCAAGCAGTTTCTCGAGACCGCCTGAAAGCGTGCCCCGAACGGTGCAGAACCCAAAAAGAAGTAGAAGAAGTACAAGAAAGTCCCCAAAGTCCAGAAAAAGAGGAAGAGATGATCCAAACAATCCTTGGAAAATTCCCCAAAACTTGGACCCGAATAAACAATGCCATAGTGGTACCAGTGTTGACGTTCCCGCAGTTGGTCGAGCCAGAAACAGAAGAGGTTCCAGATCCACCTAAAGAACCGTTCGCTCCAACACGAGATGACACGCCAGCAGTGGAACAGGAGAATCAACCCCCTGTCAGTGGTGAACCTGTCATACCCTTGGCGACTCTCAGACCACGTAGGCAATCATCACGCATACCTATCAGGGTTAGGCCTACCTGTAGTGCTGAGGTAGAAGACACACCAAGTAGTCAGGGGCAGACACCAGAGGTACGCAGGTCCCAACGCAGCACTCGGGGACAGCCCCCTCCAAGGTATAGAGAGTAAAAAGAAAGAGTACTTATTAGACTGTAAATAGTTATGTGAAATGTATGTAATGTTGTGTATAAAATGTTTTTTTTGGTTGAGAAAATGGACAATTGGGCCACTGGACTATGGGTGGCCAACACCTAGCTGTACATAGTTAGCACCAGTGTGCTCAGCAACCCCTGAAGAAAAACCCGTCCGGCGTGCATAGAGTGGGGTCATCAATGCTCTGACGCACGCCCAGAGCCTACGTTGGGGGTTTTATCGCGGCGGGTCCCCCATGGAGCAGTGTAATGGACACCCGGCAGGGAGCCACACTGGACTCTTATAGTTGTTTAAGGTTGTAACATGTATGTCTTGTTTTGTTTTCTACAGTCCGGGAGTACTGAATTTAACTAAGGGGGAGTGTGGCGCCCCAGGACCTGGTTGCCACAACAGCATTGCCCTCCCAAAGGGTTAATGCTGAGAATGGAGGTAATTGGGAGGTCCATTGGCCAGCAAGTTTAACATCCAACGCAGTTCTCCCTCCGGCCAGCAGGGGGAGCTCTGAACCTGGAATTCCAGGGAGCATTCCTTAAGTCTAACCTGAGGGAGGAAGTAGTGTTCAGTCTGTAGAGAGAAGTGAAAGGAAGCAGACGCAGAGTGTGCTGTCCTGTGGATCTAGGGCCTAGAGCTGGAACAGCTTGGCCCAGGGAAGCAGGAGTAGTAGGAGCAGTACCACCATTGCTGCCGTCTCATCACCCCGGAGGCCTCACACAGCAGCGGCGGCTTAATAACCGCGGACCACAGGTGGCGTCACGAAACAAATACTTTAATTGCTCCCAAGTCACCAGCCATATTAAACTGACACCCACCAGGGCCACGGAGTCGGGCCCCTCCACCACTGACGTCCCCCGGACTAGTCCGGCCCGGCACCGGGTGTCCCATAGCCCTGGGGTGGGCGAGTCAATAACTTATCCAATCTATAGGGGGGATGCAATGACTATTCTATTTTTACCAAGAACTGCTATATTTTTCATTTGGCACCTTTTGCTTAAAATTACTTTATTTAATATATGCTACTATGTGTAATATATGTTCTTTATGTATATTACTTATTTCTGTTAAACATTTAACAAAGAGGTTTAAGGTTTATTGTTAACTGTTTAAATTGCTGCTTTTGACTTTTCTTTAATGCTTTACAGATAAAATGTAACATTTTAACATTATATCATTGACAATTTGGTAGATTTAAATGAAGCTATTACAAGGACATAATATGGTATGATAGGGTGGGATCTGGTGCCGGGTCGTGGATGTCCTGTTCTCTAGAATACAGTTTGCAGATCATGATTTCCTGAATCTCTGCAGCTTCAGAAACTCATTTTGCATTTTTACATTCAGTATAGGTCTCACTGACCTGTCTTCTTTCGGAATAGGAAATATTTGGCTAGTCCAATCGCGGATTCTTGAGCCCTAAACATCTTTCTTTCCTTTAGAGCTTTTTGTAATGGTTGATCTAGAAACTGGTTGTTATAAGGATTTTTTTTTTTTTAAATGGGAATTTTACTAAGGGTAAAGTTGGACCTATTTTTTCTTATTCTCAGGACCAAATGGTCTGATGCTATTGATCCCTGTGTTATCTTCCCTGGATCCAGCATGGGCTGCGGCATTCTGCTCCTGTCTCAGGCCGCTTTCTCTGCTTTTCTGGGCAATACTGCACTCCACTTATATGAGCAGACCTTATAGTCCGGCTCCGCAGGTAGTTAGCCTCTAATGTGGATAGTTTCTCAATTGTAACCTCTTGACAAACCAAGCTCTGCTACTTTTGCCACTTTGCTGGGTAACTCTGCTATATCACTGTGTATCTCTGCATTGGACTCTAGGGCAAAGCCAGCTGTTTTATTTCTCATACTTTACTTGGTAAATTTTCCATATCCCTCTGCAGCACTGCTTTGGTCTGCAGTGTTTTATTGCTGATTAGAGTTCACGTACACTGGCGTATAATATGGAGGAGTGCAATGCGAGACAACATAGCATTGCACTTTACTTTAACCAAGGTTTGTCAAGTGAGGCAGAGCAGAACTGTGAGTTTTTGCTCAGCTGTAATTGGACTGATGAAAAAAATCACATTGACTGCGTATATTGGATGAAACTCACCAACGCAAGTCAATGGGTGTAAGAAAAAAAAGGAAAGGCTCACAGATCATTGCTTGTGGTGTCTGATGTTTACACACAGGTCTCCAAGGAAACAAATAATCAAGCAAAATAAGACAAAACTATAGATAGATGACAGAAAGATGTTAGATAGATAGAATAGCTATAGAATTTGTCAACGCCCCTGGGGCTGATGTCAGCTGTGTAGAGTCAACTGGCATCAAGCACTGGTGTTAGGCCGCTTTCACACTTGCGAGTGACTCACATCACCCAACATGGCTGCACATTCTCCTGACAAGAGCGTGTCAGCTGCATGTATTTCTATGTAGCTGAGGCACTCCTGTGTGGAGAGCGTCAGGCTGTGTCAGGTGATGCGAAGTGAGTCACTCACAAGTGTGATTCCAGCCTTAGCAATGGAGAGGTGTCTATCAGGTGCCTATTGCTAACCCAGTAAGTAAAAATAAAACAACACATGCTTTATTTGAAAGAAACTGTCTCCGACTCTACCTGGTTCACCAATTTATTAAAAAAACAAACAAAAAAACATGCAGGTCCGAAATAGTCCAGGGATTTCAGCGTGAAACCTGAAAGATATAAAAAGAGAGAAATAAAGACCAGAGACTGTCCCTCATTCACCAATTATTTGAAAACGAAAACCCTGGAGCCCCGACGTAGTCCATTGTGTTCCATAACGTTCCCCTAATCTGTATTCCAAAACCTATGGAGCCTCGTTTTGAGAACAAAGCTTTTTCTGTTTCCACTGTAGCCACTTCCGGTGCAGCTGCGCTCCACGAGACCCGGTGACTGTGACAAACAGTGACATTACTGACGTCACCACTCATCTGACATTCTGGGTCTTGCGCTACCCTCTGTGTGACCTGGTGAGAGCCGTGATGAGCAGTAATATTGCGTCACTGATCGTGGGAAATTCTGGGCTGCTGCTGACCAGTAGTGATCTGTGGAGCTGCGTTCTGAGAAAGTTCTCAGAACGACGACCAAAGGGATTGACAAATGTCGTGGGATATTACTCTTTGGATAACGTCGGAACTTCCAGTATTTACTTTTAATCAATAAATTGGTGAACAAGGAAGAGAGAGAAAATATTTATTCCCCAATTAGATTACGTTGGTTGAGAATTTTTTTAATTAATAAATTAGTGAACGAGGGCGTGTGGGGGAGTGTTTATTCAAATAAACTTTTTTTCCCCCTGTGTTTTTTAACTCTATACTTGCTGGGTTAATATTATGGGGATCTGATAGACACCTCTCCATTACTAATCCCTGGGCTTGATGCAAACTGTCAATTCACAGCTGACATCAACCCCAAAACTATTACCCCAATTGCCACCGCACCACGGCAGTCAGAAAGAGCCAGTCAAAGCGCCGCTGTGGGCTGCTAATTTTAGTCTGGGGAAAATAACCATGGGCCTTCCCAGCCTGATAATACCGGCCGCAAACTGTCTGCTTTACCTCGGCTGGTTATCAAAAATAGGGCAGAGCCCACACTGTTTTTTTATATTATTTATTTAAATAATTTTAGAAAATGATGTGGTTATTTGCACTGGTTATGAAAAATAGGGGGGGGGACCACATTATTAGGTTTGTTTTTTACATCTTTATTGTTCACAGCAGTGGAAAGGCAACTTCCGCATACAATAAAGCTGGCTTTAGACTTTTATAAAAGTCTGTGTTTGGGTCCGAGCCCCAGACACCCAATGTCCAGTATGAACCCCAAACTTTATTGTTCGGGTTCGTTCATCCCTATTTGTGATATGCCTTATAAGAGAAATCTGCTTCTTCCTCCTCCTCCTCCTCCAGTTCTGATCACTCTCAATTCATTAAATACAGATTACTGAGGTGGGGAGGGGAGAGCTGGAGACAGACATCATCCTACAAGTTCACCTGAATTAAGGGTTTTTCTTTCATATGATTGCTCTGAAAAATGAGTATTCTTCTCATTGCTGGTCTGTTTAGAAGGGATGAAGATCAGGAAATGAGCGTTCTTAGTGCTCTAAGGCCGGGGTCACACAAGGGTATGAGCTGTCATGTGAATTCTGCTAATTACACTTTACTCATGTGAGAATCGGAGCACAGGTGCGAAGAAGATGGAGAAATTAATCTCTCAGTCTTTTCCATTGCCTGTCTCTGCGTATATTGAACTGCATTGATGTGATCTCAGATTCGCTGCCATTCGCATCATGCAAAGATTTTTCCTCATGCCCAATCAGCATGATATAAAAAGTATTGGTTTGCCCTGGCCCACAGTATAAGATTGGTTTGAAGGCTATCCGATAAAACTTAGGATAGCCCACGTCCGTGTTATATGCTTATGTGAGCGAGCCCTAACTTAGCTGCTTCTCTTTTTTCTCATGGAGGAAAGTGATGGCCCATGCACTGTAATCTAGAACAGGTTCAACACTACCCTCACTAATTAGACTCAGAGGCTATATTCACATGCAGCATTTTTGCAGCGTTTCTTTTGGCATCAAAGGAGTTGCTTCCAAAACACAGGTTTTGCTTTATTTTCGCTACTTTTTTGGTGCGTTTCGTTGCATTTTCTGGTGCAGATTACTGTAAATATGTGATATGTCTACAGTATATTTTTAATAAAGTTAGTTTTACTCACCAAAAATGCATAAAAAATAGTTTGTTCTGTTTTTTTGTAGCATTTTTTCCACTTTCTTATTGCTATTGCTTTATAAGAGTGAAAAAACACTGAGACAATTGACATGCTGCAGATTTCAAAATCGCTGCAGTGCTCAGATTCAGTAAGGGAAAAAAAAAACGTGTGTGTATGAGGTTTCTGAATTCTCATAGCTTTTGCTGGTACTGTAAAACACAGGTTCTTTTTTTAAAGGAAAAAAATGTAGCAAAAAACGTGTGGAAGTAGCTTTACAATGAATGTGTTATAAAATATAATCATCCGAAAATCCCCTCACTGACCAGCATATACAGCACTTGATTTCTTCTAATTCAGTAAATGTGAGTAAAGTTTGAAGCTAAGTGAAAGTGCACAGAGCCTACTGTTCATGAAATGGTTTCACAGGTTTTGGCTGCCAAGAAAACATTGTTTGTTCTGTGGATCACAGTGAAGCCTGCAGTGTACTGCTGCTGTGTGATTTCCCAGCAATGGGCTGAGCCATCATTCTTGTCTGAAAGCCCTTCCATAGTCTGCCACAAAGACTCTCTTATACAATGGGCAGCATACACAGTAAAAGTACAAAAGCAGACATAAAGGCAGAAATACTTAAATATGCTGTTACTTAGTGTAATTATAATTATTTGACAATAGTAATGAAAAATTTCTGGTGTAGTTGACATTTTAAGCACCGTTAGGCATAGCCTTCTTTGTAATAAGTGTGCTGATGTGTGTGTGTGTGTGTGTGTGTGTGTGTGTGTTATAACAATAATACAGCTTGACCAGTGAATTACATCAATATGACGATCATGAGGCTTTCTATTAGGCTGGTTTCAGACATCCGTGTTTTAGGTACGTGTGACATCCATGTTAAAAACGATGTCACACGTACCCATGTTCCCCTATTGTGTACTCACACGGCCGTGTTGTCACACGGACCGTGTAGCCCCGCTAATCCCCGCACGTTACACGGAGACATGTCCGTTTTTTCTCCGGCAGCATGGGTGTCACACGGACCGCACACTGATGTGATCCTTGTGACATCAGTGTGACACGGGTTTTTAAATAAAAAGATTTTCTAAATTTATCTGTATCTAGCGCAGCTGTCTTCTGCTCTGCTGCCTCCAGCTCCTGACCCCAGCTCATTATTTTCATTGATTATTCACTGCAGTGAGCAGCTGGGAGCAGGGGCATCGCGGGGACAGCGCTGGAGACTGCACCGCCGAGGATAGCATCGCTGGGGACATCTGTGCCTCCCCCGTGCCAGCAGCCGTGCTGCTCAGATCCGGATCTGCGGTATGGCTCGAGGGACTCTACTGGACCCGGGGGTTGCGTGGACACTTCGAATAAAAAGGGACGTATTTGTACGGGATTTACTGTAGTTAGTCTGTGACCCCACCAAAGGTGTGTAGTGGGATGTGGCACCACCGCTGCTGTTATGGGGTACCCGGGGTCGATGGGATGGCAGCTGGATATTAACCCCTCCGTGGGTAGGGATGGATGCCCCGGGGCCCAGGGTTGTGCCGGGTTGCAGGGACCAGTAAACTAAAGGCCGCTTTACACGCTACGACATCGCTAAAGCGATGTTGTTGGGGTCACGGAATTTGTGACGCACATCCTGCCGCGTTAGCAATGTCGTTGCGTGTGACACCTATGAGCGATTTTGAATCGTCGCAAAAACGTGCAAAATCGCGAATCGGTGACATGCCCCCCTATTCCCAATTATCGTTGCTGCTGCAGGTACGATGTTGTTTGTCGTTCCTGCTTACAGTTCGGTTGTCCTGGTGCTGGATGAAGTTGCACTGATGTGTGGAGTCAATAAACACAAAGTCCTTTTGGTAAACCAAAGTGTTGGTGCCCGGCCGCAGACGGGTGTATCTGATCCCACACCCAGGTTAGTAGTCAATGTCTCTCTCCTCTGCACGCTTTGTGTTGTGTGTTGGACCTCCCTGTGTGAAACACGGGGGTCCGCTCTCGGTCCTTTGGTTGGGAGCCTTGCTCGCTGACGCTGACCCTTGGGATCTACCGGGCCCTGGCGGATGCCCTACCCCTTTTGGTGGGTGGTTGTCTCTTTTTGGGACTTAGGTTGGGACAGGACCTATAATTCTGCCCTCAATTGGTTAATTAGCTAGACCGTTGGTTTCGGTCCTGGCTTCAGGGTCCAAGTACCCCATTGTGTGCACGGTTTCTGGGTCGGTTCTCCGGTGTCAGTACCGGTGGGCTACAACCCTGCCCCGGTCCACCTCGGATCTCCGGCAGCCGTCTTCCCGTCTCCTGCTGATACTGGCCACTGTCTGCCACCTAGTCAGTACGCCAGGGCTCCAACCCCGACGCCTGTCAACTAGCACCTCCAAACTCCAACTCTCCACTGCCAACTCTCAACTCTAAACTGACTGCTTTCCCGCCCCCAGATTCTCCAGACCCCTAGGTGGGCGTTTCTCATTCGCCTGGTCAGGCCCACTGGTGTGTCTGTACTACCCAAAGTGGGGGTGGCTAGGATTTTAGGTCGGCTGAATGTAACCCTGTGTGGGAAGGTGTTATGCGAGGGCCTACCTGTGTGACTACCTGGTTTTGCCAGGGCGTCACACATCGCTAGTGACAGGTGAGTATCCTGCCAGCAGTGTGTGTGCAGGGACGTCCAGGAGGTCATCGGATTTCCCAATGATCTCTGATGAGCTCCTGATGACACCCCTGCGACAACTGCGCTACAGCGAGTGTCACGATGGTGACTTCCAGGGGTTCATGAGAGTTCATTGGGAACTCCAATGACCCCCTGGATGTCACTGCACAAACTGATTTTCGGACTGTGAATAATCAATGAAAATAATGAGCGGGGGTCAGGAGCGGGAGGCAGAAGACAGCATCGCTGGATACAGGTAAATATAGAACATCTTTTCATTGCAGAGATACGTGTTTTACCTGGTACATGTCACATGTATGCAAACACGGATGTCACATGTGTGACACACGCATGACATATGTGTGACACGTGTGACCATAACCATGCATGTGACTGGTACCTGATAAAACACGGACGTCTGAAACCGGCCTTACAAATATGGGCCTGACTCTTATCAAAAGCCATCAACATTTTCCTGGAGACAACTCCTATTTCACATGATGTGACGTCTGTTTTGTGTCTAGATGATAAAGTGTAGTTTACAGTGGGTGTAATTAGTAAATGTGATTACACAAAAGTGTGCTCTCAGACAGTGTGCCTATGGCTGGACTCGAACATATGAAAAAACGTTCCTATTCTCGTCCAGGAGAGTAGGACAATTTCTCACTTGTCATCCGTGTGCTCTCAGTGTGCTCTCAGTGTGCTTTCAGTGTGCTGTCAGTGTGCAATCCGTTTTTTTCTCAGCAGCTATTAGTCATTTACAGGACCATTTACAGTGTTTTGTGCTACATGATAGGATTGTATCCATAAAAACGGACGTCACTAGGATGGTCCGTGTGCCGTCCGTTTTTTTTCTCGCACCTATTGACTTGTATTGGCAAGTCTCGGACAATTTTGGCAGCAAATCGCAGCATGTTGTGACTTTTCCCTCATCCAGAATCTGGATGAGAAAAAAAAGATGATCAACTGCTTTGTCTTACTGACTAACATTGGTCCGAGTGCAATGAGAGATTTTCTCGCATTGCACTCATCTGATTCAGACACTCATGTGAGTGTACCCTATGTACCAGTCCGGCACTGCAGTCTTGTCATTTGCCATGGTTGGGGTCTTGCAGGAAGATTAACTGGTGCTCGTCACACATTCCCTTGCTACCTTCATCATCACCTAACAGAGTAAACTGTACCCAGAATAAGGCGAGTTGAGTGCAGAATCCTCTCAAGTTTAAGGATTGCGATTAAGAACCTATTAGAAGAGTTGCTGATCATGAGCCCTTGTGTGTTGGCAGGTTGGAGGCTTCCTGCTTTAATTTTTTGGAATTATATTTATCTGCTTATATCATGTAAAAGTTCCATTTTCAGTATTGCCTTCTAGCCATTGCTACGACACAGCTCATGTGGATTTGTGGCACCCCTGAGGCTTCAGTCGCCACAGAGGTACTGCACCTCAGCCAGAGGTGTGGTGCCCCACCCTGGGTAATGAAGAGGTCATCCACTGGTATGCACACAAAACACACAACACTCTGAGTTAGCAGCTCTCCACAGGGTCAGGGTTAGGGTTTGGTGCCATTAATGCTATATATAGCCACCATTGGTGATGGCACCTCCCTCCCCCTAATCCGACACCTGGGGGGTGGAGTCTAGTTAGTGAGAGCAGTCTGTGACAGAAAGTTAGGGAGTCGAGAAGGAGCAGTGGAGGAGCAAAGACCTATGGTCTGGAGCTGGTGCAGCTCGACCAAGGCACAAGACAGAAAGGGCACATGTGCCATACTCCCGTGGCCTCGTTCCACATACGACATATTGGAATAGAGGGACTTGGCCGCAGAACGGGAACTGGTCCCTAGAATAGAGGAGAAGAACCAACGTGCTCATCTAGTAAAACCAGAGGCTAAGGACACATCTAGTACCAAAGCCAACTCCGCACACGAATCCGCTGGAAGGTGACCACATAGAGCCAAGGGATCGAGCTTCAAGCCACCCTACAGGGTTCACGGACGCTGGCTCAGGGCACTGTATGCGTAGGTGCGGGACAGGCAGATGAGAAGTCAGTGCAGGAAGACGACCAGGAAAGGAACACTAGAAGGGTGCACCAGTCTTGACCTCCGAACAACCCGGGATTGACTGGAGCCCATCACAATGGAACTCAGCACTCCAAATGCGGTCACTGATTAGTCGTGTTACCTTGGAACCTGCTACAGTGAGTAAAAACCTTGAGACTGCATCCCTGTGTCATTCCGTTATTCGCCTGTGCCTCCGGCCCTGCGCCCCCAACATCACCTATTAATACTCCTAACAGCCCTAGGGCCCAGCTCTACCTGGGAAGAGCTATACCAACCAAGCTGCATCACCATCTGCCCCAGCGATCCCCATACCGCAGCGTCGGCTATCTCTGGCCGAGTACCACAGGTGGCATCACAAGAGACTACTACTTTTTTACCCTGTAAATAACCCTCCATTTTTTGACCACCACCGTAGTCACGGAGCCAGGTCCCACCACCATGACATCCCCCAAAGAACAAAAGCTGCTGCCCGGTAACGAGTAACCCCCACGGCCCCGGTGCGGGCGCGTCAGATTGGCTATTGCCAAACTAAGTGCTCCAGGAGCAATTATGTTATAAAGCTACTGTATATATTCCTCATCATGGTATGTAACCAGCAGTAATGTACCTTAAGGCTATATGCGCACGCTGCAGTATTTTCTGCACACAAACTGCAACCAAAACTGCACCTTGTCAGAGAGAGCCTGGAAATGTAAAAAAAATGCTTGTAATGTAGGCGGTTTTTTAAAGGAGAAACAAAACATGATAGGATAGGATAATGAATAGATAGCTAGAATAGATGGATAGATATAAAGAATAGATAGATAGATAGAACATATAGAATAGATAATAAGAAAGAACAGAGAGAATGCATAGAAAGAAATAACAGAATAGCTTTATAGAGCGATAGCCAGCTTATTCAGCCATTTTTTTAACTTTTAGGGGGCTAAAAAAAATGATGTAAGGTCCCCCCATTTTTCATATCCAGTGCAGGAACAGCAGCAGCTGCAACCCAAGGGGATCCCACGCTTTTTTTTTAATTATTTGATTTATTTTAAAAAAAAAAGTATAACGTGGGGTCCCCCCATTTTTCTAATACCAGCCATGGTACAGCAGACAACTGGGGGCTGATATTATTAGGGTAGAAAGGGTCATCGTTATTTGGCCCTTTCCAGCCTAATAATAGCAGCCCACAGCCGACTCAGAAGTGGCACATCCATAAGATAGACTAATTATGGCGCTGTACCCAATTCTTCCTGATTGCCCTGGTGCGGTGGCAATCAGGGTAATAAGGGGTTAATGGCAGCCCATAGTTGTCACTAAGCCCTAGGTTAGTGATGTCAGGCGTCTATACAACACCCCACATCACTAATCTGTATGTGAAAGTGAATAACCACAAACGGCCAAAAAATCCTTTATTTGAAATAAAATATAAAGCCCCCTCTTTCATCACTTTATTACCCCCAAACACCCCTCCAGGTCCGAAGTAATCCTCTTTAGCTCTGATACATCCCTGTCCTGTCACAGCGAGCATCATAGAACATGACTGCCAGCTGTGAGTGCAGCAGACAGAGCCGCAGTGATCAGAATATACAGTTAGGTCCAGAAATATTTGGACAGTGACACAATTTTCGCGAGTTGGGCTCTGCATGCCACCACATTGGATTTGAAATGAAAATATTTTTATTTTCAATATTTTGTTGCGAATCCTTTGGAGGCAATCACTACCTTAAGTCTGGAACCCATGGACATCACCAAACGCTGGGTTTCCTCCTTCTTAATGCTTTGCCAGGCCTTTACAGCCGCAGCCTTCAGGTCTTGCTTGTTTGTGGGTCTTTCCGTCTTAAGTCTGGATTTGAGCAAGTGAAATGCATGCTCAATTGGGTTAAGATCTGGTGATTGACTTGGCCATTGCAGAATGTTCCACTTTTTTGCACTCATGAACTCCTGGGTAGCTTTGGCTGTATGCTTGGGGTCATTGTCCATCTGTACTATGAAGCGCCGTCCGATCAACTTTGCGGCATTTGGCTGAATCTGGGCTGAAAGTATATCCCTGTACACTTCAGAATTCATCCGGCTACTCTTGTCTGCTGTTATGTCATCAATAAACACAAGTGACCCAGTGCCATTGAAAGCCATGCATGCCCATGCCATCACGTTGCCTCCACCATGTTTTACAGAGGATGTGGTGTGCCTTGGATCATGTGCCGTTCCCTTTCTTCTCCAAACTTTTTTCTTCCCATCATTCTGGTACAGGTTGATCTTTGTCTCATCTGTCCATAGAATACTTTTCCAGAACTGAGCTGGCTTCATGAGGTTTTTTTCAGCAAATTTAACTCTGGCCTGTCTATTTTTGGAATTGATGAATGGTTTGCATCTAGATGTGAACCCTTTGTATTTACTTTCATGGAGTCTTCTCTTTACTGTTGACTTAGAGACAGATACACCTACTTCACTGAGAGTGTTCTGGACTTCAGTTGATGTTGTGAACGGGTTCTTCTTCACCAAAGAAAGTATGCGGCGATCATCCACCACTGTTGTCATCCGTGGACGCCCAGGCCTTTTTGAGTTCCCAAGCTCACCAGTCAATTCCTTTTTTCTCAGAATGTACCCGACTGTTGATTTGCTGGCGGGACGCAAAGTCTTGAGGCAACAGGCTGACTGGAACACAGATAGACAGTTGACATTTTCAACAATTGGTTTACAGTTGTAACATGTTTTGTACTTGATGTGCAGCAACCATGGTTACCCTTGAATTGCCGCAATGTCCTTCAATAACTTATCTAGACAATTTGCAAACACTTGCAGCCAACCCTTCAGATTTCACGCCAAATTTCCTAACACACTGACATTACTTTCATAAATAATGTAGCAATCCTTTTCACACTTGGGTATTAGCTTTGAGACTCCTTTTATGTGACTTTTCTCCTTACCCCTCTCAAATTATTAATTTCTTCACCCTTTGTCACAAACCACCGGGGGGGGGTCACTCAGAAATCCCCCCGCGCTGGCTACCAGTACGTCACAATCGGGGGGTAACAAGTGGGGGTCACCCCTCCTTTATACCTCCCGACCGACAGACAGAGCACGTGACGCGCTCTCTAGCGCCCCTCTTATAGTCAGGCCAATTATGGAATTGCCCGACCATAAGCCAGGAGGCCGCTATACTACTTATGCCGATTATTGAAGGGTCCCCGGTGAGAGTAAGGTATATATTCCCCCGACCTCCGCGGGCGGAATATATAAAATCTCCCCGAATCTCACTGGCCTCCCCACAATAATCCTTGGCACAATTCGCTGCCACCAACCGATTTACGGTAACTATTAGCCGAACACACAGACGTGGGATTCAAGATCGAGATAACAGAACAGCCCAAGATTAATTATATAATTTAATCAGCCTAAAGCACACTAGAAACTACAATATATACAATAGGGAATCTACAGAATATACATAGGTCAGAGTACAGTTACAGTCAAAGCATGGGTTACAAACAGGCATACACAGTTCCAGCAGTTACCTTGTTGCGTCTGGCCACAGGGGGGCGCTGTACCCAGGTTTCTAGGATCCTTCCCACAGATGTTTCCTACACGTGCCCCCAGCGAAAAGAACACTGGAAAATGGCCGAAGTAGGGTTATCAACCTGGGCAAATCCAGGTCCCCTCCTACCTTAGTGACCTCAGAGGGAGCACTGCTCCACCCCTGGCTTGAGTTATGGACAATCCACAACATGGAATATGGGCCATAACTTTGCCTGGGAGCGTCGTAGGCGGACGCCAATGCTCTCATTGTGACAGTTATGAATTTAGCTACAGAACGAGGGGACTCATGACCTGCCTGCCAGTTCCCCATTGGCTGATATCACGCCTGGGGCATTTCCCAATGTCCTGCTCCCATAAAAAGGGTGTGCCGGCATCGTCCGCATGCGGAGACACCATTTTTATGGTTGCCGTATTTATCGGAAATATGGCTTGCGAGATATGAACCATTTTTTACTGGAGTCGTTCTGTCTGCTAGTTCCATAGCCTTGCTAATGAGATACAACTCTTGTTACAGGGTGACGGCAGGGAGTCATCCTGTGTCCATTGTTCCCACACCACCTCATCTCCATATCACAGGAGATGGCCATGGGATTTGTTGCTAAACCAGTTGTGTGAAGGAAAGGGGGGGTGACACCAGGAGAGGGCTTCCTGACATACTTGAATATCATGATTTATCGTCATATCTCCGGATTTACCTCACACCTCCCCCCTTTTGAGGGCGCTAGGGGGCAGCACACTCCGGTGTTCCCCCGTGCGCCCGTCCGCGACCTCTCCTTGTCGGGACAGCCCGTCTGCGTTACCGTGGTCACGGCCCCTTTTGTGGCGAATGGTGAAGTTGTATTGCTGGAGCGCAAGGCTCCATCGCAACAATCGCCCATTCGTCCCAGAGACGGTGTGCAACCAGCTGAGGGGATTGTGGTCCGTCTCCACGATGAAGTGGCGCCCGTATAGATAGGGTTGCAGACGCTGCAGGGCCCACACTATGGCCAGGCACTCCTTCTCCATCGTGGAATAGGCAACTTCCCTTGGTAACAGCTTCCTGCTCAGGTACAAGACTGGGTGCTCTTGGCTCGCAGAGTCCACCTGGCTGAGCACCGCACCGAGGCCGAAGTCACTGGCGTCGGTCTGTACTACAAACGGCCACGTGAAGTCGGCTGCCTGTAGCACGGGCGGGCTGGACAGGGCGTCCTTTAGGGCCCGGAAGGCTGTCTCGCAGTCCATTGTCCAATCGACTGCAGAGGGCAGCTTCTTCTTGGTGAGGTCCGTCAAGGGCTTTGCCAGGCTACTATAGCATGGAACAAACCTCCTATAGTACCCAGCGGTCCCCAAGAAGGACATCACCTGCTTCTTGGTCCTGGGGGTGGGCCAGGATGCGATGGCTTCCACTTTCTCAGGCTCGGGCTTCAGTGTTCTCCCACCTACCCGGTGACCGAGGTACTGGACCTCGCTCATGGCCAGCTGACACTTTCCCGGCTTGATGGTCAAACCTGCCCGGTGGATCCGCCTGAGCACCTGTGCTAGATGCTCTAGGTGGTCCTCCCAGGTGGGACTGAAGACGGCAATGTCATCCAGGTACGCGGCCGCGTACCCTTCAAGTCCCTTGAGCAGGGTGTTGACCATCCGCTGGAAAGTGGCAGGGGCATTCCTCATCCCGAATGGCATCACTGTGGACTCGTACAGTCCAAATGGGGTAATAAAGGCAGAGCGTTCCCTGGCCTTGCGAGTCAGGGGGATCTGCCAATATCCCCGGCTCAGATCCATGATGGTCAGGTACTGAGCCCCGGCCAACTGATCGAGCAGGTCATCGATGCGTGGCATTGGGTACGCATCGGCGACCGTGACCGCATTGAGCCCCCTGTAGTCCACGCAGAACCGAGTGGTTCGGTCCTTCTTAGGGACGAGGACTACAGGCGAGGCCCAAGCGCTGTTGGATGCCTGGATCACCCCCAGCTTCAGCATCTCGTCAATCTCCTGGCGCATGTGTTGCTGCACCTCCAGGGAGACCCGATATGCTGAACGCCGGATCGGGGGATGATCCCCAGTGTCCACGTGATGGACAGCCAAGTCAGTCCTTCCGGGCTGGTTGGTAAACAACCCCCGGAAGGGGAGGAGGGTGGCCCACAGCTGGGACCGTTGGTCTTCCAAGAGCTGGTGGCCAACCTCCACATCCTCAATGGATCCGCCTGCCCTAACCTGGGCTAGCATATCCAAGAGGGTTTCCGCTTCTCCCTCCTCGGGCAGGTTGCACACGGGGAGCGCACATGCCTCCCGCTCATGATGTGCCTTCATCATGTTCACATGGAAGGGCTTCCGCCTTCCACGGGCAGGGTCCAGGGTGACCAGGTACGTTACAGGGTTGAGCTGCTGGTACACGAGGTATGGGCCTTCCCAGGCTGCCTGAAGCTTGTCCTGTGGTACGGGGACCAGTACCCACACCTTTTGACCCACTTGGTAGGTCCTCTCACAAGCGTTCTGGTCGTACCAACGCTTCTGATCGGCCTGGGCTTGAGCCATATTGTCGTGTACCAGTTGCGTCAAGGCCTGCATTTTGTCCCGGAAGCGCATGACATACTCGATAACCGACACTCCAGGGGTGGCCAAATCCCCTTCCCAAGCCTCTTTCACCAGAGCCAGGGGGCCCCGCACACGTCGCCCGTACAGGAGCTCAAACGGTGAGAATCCTGTTGAGGCCTGTGGAACCTCCCGGTAAGCAAATAACAGGTGTGGGAGATACCGCTCCCAGTCACGCCCATGGGAGTCGACCAACATCTTAAGCATCTGCTTTAAGGTGCCATTGAACCGCTCGCACAGGCCATTAGTCTGTGGATGGTACGGGCTGGCCACCAGATGTCGCACCTGGACTTGCTTACAGAGGGCCTCCATCAGCTGGGACATGAATTGGGTCCCCCGGTCAGTGAGCATTTCCTGGGGAAAACCCACTCGGGAGAAAATCTCCAGCAATGCGGTGGCCACCTTGTCAGCCCGAATGGACGACAAGGCCACTGCTTCTGGGTACCGGGTGGCATAGTCCACTACCGTCAGTATGAAGCGTTTCCCGGAGCTGCTGGGGATGGCCAGCGGGCCGACCAGATCCACAGCCACCCTCCTGAAAGGCTCATCGATGATTGGCAGAGATACCAGTGGGGCTTTGGGGCGTGGCCCCGCCTTCCCCACTCTCTGACAGGTTTCACACGAACGGCAGTAGGCAGCCACATCGGCCCCCATTTTTGGCCAGTAGAAATGCTGGTTTAACCTGGCCTTGGTCTTAGCGATCCCTAGGTGTCCGGCCATCGGAATCTCATGTGCGATCCGCAACAACTCCGTCCGGAACGGATAGGGTACCACCAACTGTCGGTCCCTGGGCCACGCCTCCGGTGAACCCTGCTGGACCGTGGCCCGGTACAGCCGTCCTTGGTCCCAGACCACTCGCTCCGGGTCCGAGTCCGAGGGAGGCTGTGCCGCCTGCTCCTTAAGAGCTTTCAGGCTGTCGTCAGCTTCTAACGCTGCCTGAAACCCCTGACTAGATGTGGCCAGAATCGACGAGACTGTCACATCTTCAGTCAGTACCCCGGGACCTGTGTCCTGGCCTCCACCTGACTCGGCTGCCACTTGGTCAGAAGGGGAAGAGCTATCGGACCTCCGGGAGGCCCCTTGGCTTCCAGCACTCCCACTGCGGGTGACAGCGGCCACAGCCGCTGCGACCGTGGGTCGTGCCTGCTCCTCCTCCGTTCCTGACCAAGTCGCCGGTTCAGGCAGACCTACCTGGCTTCCTGACACCCCGGTTGTGGGGGAACCATGCACCGAGATCTTACCTGGGAGCACTTCCGCTCCTGGACCGGCCCCAATCTCACCTGCCTGTTCCCCTCCTGCAGCAACAGAACCCCGCTGTGAAATCTCTGGGGACCCCACATTTGCTGTGGTAGCCCCCACCCCACACACTGGTCCTCCCCCTGCAGCACCCTGCTCTCTGCTTATCCCTGCAGAGGGCAACAGATCCCAGCTCACAGGCTGGTTACTTGTAGAGGCATTGTCACACCTTTCTCTGACCCCCTCCCCTCCTGTCACAGCTGCAGCTGCGTGTGTGTCTATGGTGTCTGTGCAAGCAGAAATATCAGAGTTCACTCCCTCCTCCCTTACATCATTCATAGATAACACATTAACATTGTCAGGAGTCATGTCAGTACTGGCTGAAGGTTCAGCCCTTGGGGGGGGCCCAAACTGGGAGGTTATCTGCCCCAAATCTGTCCCAAGTAGCACATTTGCAGGGATCCGATCAGTTACCCCCACCTCCCTCACCCCCCGCCCTGCGCCCCAGTCCACATAAATGTCAGCAACAGGCAGCGCCGGGTCAGTGCCTCCAATCCCGGAGACAGCGAGGGTTTTTCCAGGGATCAAGTCTTGGGGGGACACCATCTCAGGCCGCACCAGAGTCACCTCCGAGGCGCTGTCTCGCAGTCCTATGGTCACAGACCGGCCGACGGTGACAGGTTGGAAGCTGTCCAGGGACCTACCACCACCCCCACCCACACAATACACCTTGGGCGGCCCTTGGGACGGGGACGGAGCCGGGGCCTTGGGACGCTGAGGGCACATGGCCTTGAAGTGTCCAGGTAGGTTGCACTGGTGGCACCGTCTTGGTTCCGCCACGGGCCTGGAGAGGGGAGTTGAGGGGGACACCCCCTGCAGTCTAGGGGCAGGTGGGGCAGTCGCAGAATTCATCTTACCCCCTCTCCAGGTGCTGCTGGTGGCCGCTCTCCTGGCCTCAGGGGCCCGGTTGTTGGTGTAGTCATCGGCAAGGGCAGCTGTAGCCGTGGACCCCTTTGGCTTCTGGTCTCGGATGAACTGGCGGAGATCCTCAGGGCAGTTCCACAAGAGTTGCTCCGTGATGAACAAGTCCAGGATCTCCGGTCCGGTGGAAAGCTGCAGGCCTTGGGTCCAGTGGTCGGCAGCTCGGGCAAGTGCCCGCCGGTGGTCAGCCCAGGAGTCCTTTGGTCCCTTCTGTAGGCTCCGGAACTTCTTGCGGTAGGACTCTGGAGTGAGGTTGTACTGTTGGATCAGGGCCCGCTTGATGGTGTCGTAGCCCTGATCTGCCTCAGCAGGCAAGTCCCCAAGGATATCCAGGGCCTTACCCCTTAAACGGGGGGTCAGGTATTTGGCCCACTGGTCCTTGTCCAGATGGTGCTGCAAGCAAGTCCGTTCAAAAGCAGTCAAGAAAGAGTCCAAGTCTCCATCCTTCTCCAGCACTGGGAAGTCCTCAACACGGACCTTTGGAAGTTTGGTGTCTCGAAGGTCACATGTGGCTGATGAGGGCCGGAGCTGAGCTAGCTGCAGCTGGTAGTCACGGTCTGCCTGTCGCTCTCGCTCTTCACGCGCTGCCTGCCGCTCTCGCTCCGCAGCCTCACGCTCTGCGTGCCGCTCCGCAGCCTCAGCGTCACGCGCTGCCTGCCGCTCTGCCCTGCGCTCTGCCAGGAGTTCCTTGTAGCCCTTCTGGTCTCCAGCCTGGAGAAGGGCCATAGCCATTTGAAGAAGGCTATCCGAGCCTCCCAGGCTCGGTGGAATGGCACGTGGTGATCTGCGGCACGCTGCAGAGCTAGGCGATTCACTGTCCCTTTCAGAGCGGAGGGCTGGCATCTGGCTCGTTGAGGAACCTTGGGTGAGCTCCTCCTCATCTTGTCCAGCAGTGCCAGGTTGCGCAATGTCCTCGGCAGAACGGTTTTCTGGCGTCGAGCTCCTGGAGGACTCGTGGGCAACCTCCTCATTGCTGTCCACAGCACCGTCCTCCCTCTCTTCGGCTCCTGCCTTAGCATTGGCCAGTTGCATAGCTCTGCTCCTGGTGCCATCAGCCATTCTTGCAGACTTTTGGTCACTGACACAGAACTGACACCTGATGCCTCCACACACCTTACAGTATCTGCACTCTGACACTCTAGTGTTGAGCTAGTCTGAAGACCCCAGCAGCCACAGCTGCTGCAGGCAGTCTTTAGTGTCTGGGAGTATGGGTCTCACACTCACACACACTATTATCTCGATCCCACCGCTATGCCACCAATATGTCACAAACCACCGGGGGGGGTCACTCAGAAATCCCCCCGCGCTGGCTACCAGTACGTCACAATCGGGGGGTAACAAGTGGGGGTCACCCCTCCTTTATACCTCCCGACCGACAGACAGAGCACGTGACGCGCTCTCTAGCGCCCCTCTTATAGTCAGGCCAATTATGGAATTGCCCGACCATAAGCCAGGAGGCCGCTATACTACTTATGCCGATTATTGAAGGGTCCCCGGTGAGAGTAAGGTATATATTCCCCCGACCTCCGCGGGCGGAATATATAAAATCTCCCCGAATCTCACTGGCCTCCCCACAATAATCCTTGGCACAATTCGCTGCCACCAACCGATTTACGGTAACTATTAGCCGAACACACAGACGTGGGATTCAAGATCGAGATAACAGAACAGCCCAAGATTAATTATATAATTTAATCAGCCTAAAGCACACTAGAAACTACAATATATACAATAGGGAATCTACAGAATATACATAGGTCAGAGTACAGTTACAGTCAAAGCATGGGTTACAAACAGGCATACACAGTTCCAGCAGTTACCTTGTTGCGTCTGGCCACAGGGGGGCGCTGTACCCAGGTTTCTAGGATCCTTCCCACAGATGTTTCCTACACGTGCCCCCAGCGAAAAGAACACTGGAAAATGGCCGAAGTAGGGTTATCAACCTGGGCAAATCCAGGTCCCCTCCTACCTTAGTGACCTCAGAGGGAGCACTGCTCCACCCCTGGCTTGAGTTATGGACAATCCACAACATGGAATATGGGCCATAACTTTGCCTGGGAGCGTCGTAGGTGGACGCCAATGCTCTCATTGTGACAGTTATGAATTTAGCTACAGAACGAGGGGACTCATGACCTGCCTGCCAGTTCCCCATTGGCTGATATCACGCCTGGGGCATTTCCCAATGTCCTGCTCCCATAAAAAGGGTGTGCCGGCATCGTCCGCATGCGGAGACACCATTTTTATGGTTGCCGTATTTATCGGAAATATGGCTTGCGAGATATGAACCATTTTTTACTGGAGTCGTTCTGTCTGCTAGTTCCATAGCCTTGCTAATGAGATACAACTCTTGTTACAGGGTGACGGCAGGGAGTCATCCTGTGTCCATTGTTCCCACACCACCTCATCTCCATATCACAGGAGATGGCCATGGGATTTGTTGCTAAACCAGTTGTGTGAAGGAAAGGGGGGGTGACACCAGGAGAGGGCTTCCTGACATACTTGAATATCATGATTTATCGTCATATCTCCGGATTTACCTCACACCCCTCACAGTTAGTTAATCTTTTACATGCAGGAAAAATCTCTATGCTTCCCTATGCTGTGGCAAACCTTGTCCTTCTTATGGATGGACTCCCTTACCAGAGACAAACATCAATGACTACAGCTCAAGCTTATGCTCTGATCTTGCTTCAACGTTGCCTTTATTATGTACTAGAATGATGAACAGCCTGCCTCAGTCACCTCGACGGTACCCATCTATACCTGAGTCTGTTACCTGTCCTGGGGGTCAGCTGCCACAGTCCTGGTCCACCAAGATTATTAGAGGAATGGGTGGGCTGCAATACCAAGACAGGTTATTAAACTTGGGGTTATTTAGTTTGGAAAAACGAAGGCTTAGGGGGGATCTAATCACAATGTATAAATATATGAGGGGACAGTACAGAGACCTTTCCAAAGATCTTTTTACACCAAGGCCTGCGACTGGAACACGGGGGCATCCACTACGTCTTGAGGAAAGAAGGTTTAATCATAATCACAGACGAGGATTCTTTACTGTACGAGCAGTGAGACTATGGAACTCTCTGCCACATGATGTTGTAATGAGTGATTCACTACTAACATTTAAGCAGAGCCTGGACGCCTTTCTTGAAAAATGTAATATTACCAGTTATGTATATTAGATTTTATGACAGGGTATTGATCCAGGGAACTAGTCTGATTGCCGGATGTAGAGTCAGGAAGGAAATTTTTTCCCCATTGGAACTTGTTTGCCACATTGGGGTTTTTTTTGCCTTCCTCTGGATCAACATGTTAGGCTACAGGTTGAACTAGATGGACTTAGAGTCTCCCTTCAACCTTAAAAACTATGAAACTATGATACTATGGTCACTGTCCTGGGAGTGGTATCTGGCGTCCACCTCACATTGGGCGCTTAGTTAAGCCCCTCTCACTAAAGGGTAAGCCCGGGTTCCTCTGTGGTCTACTAACCCCACTCGCTGCCTCTACACTGGCCGTGAGTGTTACACTTATCTATAACTCAGTCAACTCACCAGCAATGTACTGTACATTTAGAGCATAGTGCAAAAACTCTCACTTCTACTGCTTGTTCCTCAGACACTTAATCCACCACCCAGTGATACCCTGCATTTATTGATCCAGGAAATATCTCACATGCTGACTCCAGCTATGATTATGGAATACATAATCTCCAATATTGCTGTAAATATTAAAAATATAAGGTACTTAGCAGGTTTTTCTCAAAGAGTACCTTTTACTATATATGGACCCTAATCACTAAATGTTCTACCTCTCCTTGTGCCAAAACCATCCTCATCTGAATGGGGAGTGAAAAGGAGACCAGCGATAGCTCTCGCTTAAAACTTTCTCTTGGGAGGACGAGGGTGCAGAGTCTTGGAGGGGGCCACGCACCCCAATATGTACTGTAGAAAAGAAAAAATTGTGCACGCACCCCTTTAGTATTAAATTAACGTACAGATGCACAAATACTCTGTGTGGCCAATGTACATACATACATGGTGTATCAGCATACTTTGATTAATAAATACATGAACTCCACTACTGCTGTAAATGATAAAAATGTAAGATACCGTTTTTTTTATCAAAGATAATATGGATGGACCCTGATCATTAAATGTCTTTCCTTTCCATGTGCTAAAACCAGCCTCATCTGAATGGGAGTGAAATCGGTGACATAGTGTTACACTGTCACATGTGTAGGGACAGTCTCAGGGCCAGTTCTCATCTATTCATCTAGACCAGTGTTTCCCAAACTTGAGTTCTCATGGCCCCCAACAAGTCATGTTTTCAGGATTTCCTTACTATTGAACAGGTGATGGAATCATTATCAAGTCATCACCTGTGCTATATTAAGGAAATCCTGAAAACATGACTTGTTGGGGGTCGTGAGGAAAGGAGTTTGGGAACCACTGATCTAGACCATGCACTTTAAACAGGCTTCTTCTCAGCAGCCATGGGATTAATGCACCTTCTTTTGCAGCAGAAGACTGCTCAGCTGGCAATAATTAATCAATTGTCGGTCTGTATTTAAGCCCTCTGCTTCCTGGGTAATTTGCTTGTTATTCTATTCATTCAGAAGCTGGTCTAGGAGCAGAGAGGACGTGGAGCTTGCTGCTGTGCTGTCTACTGCGATTGGTTGAAGTTGTTTGTTCTTGTTCTTCCTTTCGTCCCTTATTATTCCTTACCAGTATTTCTGTATTGCTACTGGTGTTGATTTTGGTGTGTATATGGGTTTTTTTTCCCTTGTTTGTCATACCTTGTTTGTGGGTTTTTGGGGGATCCCATTACCGGTCAGTCCCCTGGGTGGCAGGGTGTGGACAGGAGACAGGGCTACGCTGGAGGCTCGACCCCAACTACCATCTAGTCTACCGTCGGGATAAGGGACAGCACAGGGTCTCCAGACTTAGGGTCAGCCTAGTAGCCCCTATACGATCCTTACTGTCCCCGTTACTCCTGTGATATTTGTGCACCTGAACATTAATTTATTACTAGAGGTGTGCAGACCCTATTTTTTATTTTTCCTCTATAACTCTAGCTATGATATCATCACTAACAATTGCATGTTGCATCACATACGATTATTGCCATATGTCTGACAAAAATCTGTTGAATACCACAGTACTTAGTAGAAAGTATTAAACATATATTAGTATGGCATTGCTGTAAAACAGTACCTAATACTATCAGTAAGATTTTTTTTTGGCATTGTACAGTACACACAGCACAGTATAACATGACATTAGGAAGCCACATACATCAATGTGACAATTATAATGTAACTTTGATATCCAGGTGGCATTTACAATACATTAGAAGCTAAATTAAACCACAGCAGCCAACTTTCTATGACATAACCCTGGGGTCCTTGTAATGTTTGAGTCATGTTTTGTAAGATAAGGTCCAAGAGTTTTCAACACAATTCCACATCTTTATGAGACAACTCTTTTAATCACTGCAGACGAGGAAAGAATTGGCATAAATTATCGGAATTGTTAAGATTCATGAATGATGTCTTGACCATCATAGATTTATCAAAGACTCTGGGCCAACTTGTTTCTCTATCTTCACTAATATAATGGAATCACACATCTGTTTAAGGCCTCCAACACACATCTGTTAAAAACACGCACGTACCGCGAGACACGTATTTTCCCTGCATGTTGCGTGTGGTAAGTACGTGTCTCGGGTACATGCGGTCCATGTGTCTTTTCCGCGTGCTAACCGGTAATTTGCATACTCACGTAGTCCGCGCTGCTGTCCAGGGTTCTGATCTTCGGCTCCAGCCCCGCCCACTCCCCGCTGACGCTGCTTCCGGCCGAGCAGAGGGGCGGAGATTAGCGCCCGTGACAGCACGCCCACCTCCTTTACACGCTCATATTGAGCGGCGGCCGGCAGGAACAGTTTACAGCAGAAGAATCTACGGGACTGGTGGAGGTGAGTATGTGTTTTTTTATTTTTAAATTAATGACACGTGTTCTCCGGCGCGTGTCACACGGAACCGCATCCACACTACATCCGTGTGGTACGGGTGCGGGCCGTGTGACACCCGTGCTGCCGGAGAATACGTGGACATGTCGGCGTGAGAAAATCACGGACGCACGTAAGTACGGAACGGACACACGTTCCGTTCCAAAATACTTACGTGTGTCCAAACAATAATGAAAACATAGGTCCACGTGTCTCCGTGCCGCCGGTACATGAAAAAACTGCCAAACACGTACCGGCGGCACGGATGTGTGTCTTAGGCCTAAACCTGCAGGAAGTACGGTGCCACTTCAAAATCACTAAAGTAGACAAATTCCCTGGCCAAGAAGGAATTCACCCCAGAGTACTGCAGGAATTAAGTACGGTGTTAGACTGACCTTTTTCATAATAACCTAGATTTCATGATAACAGAAACTGTCCAACAGGACGAGTGCGTGGTAAATATGGTGCAGATATTTAAAAAGGAGACAAAATCTGAGCTTAGAAATTGTAGGCTGGTAAGTTTAACCTCTAGTGTGGGTAAAATCCTTGAAGATTTCCTAAGTGATGCTATGTTAGAATATCTTAAGAAGAATAACCTCATGACTCCGTAATAACATGGGTTTATGAGGGATTTGACCTGTCAAACTATTCTGATCGGCTTCTTATGAGGAGGTAAGTTCCAGACTGGACCAGGGAAATACAGTGGATGTTGTTTATATGGACTTTTCAAAGAAGTTTGATACAGTACCATACCACACAAAAAGGTTGGTACATAATATGGGGATAGGGGAAAATATGTGTAACTATGTTAGGTACTAGCTCAATGATAGGAAATAAAGGGTGGTTATTAACAGAAGACATCCAGATTGGGTCACAGTTAGTGGGGTATCACAGGGGTCAGTATTGGGCACTCTTTTTTTTACCATATTTATTAATGACTTTGTAGGGGGCATAGGGAATAGAATTTCAATATTTGCAGACAATACTAAACTCTGCAAGGTAATCAATACAGTGGAGGATCATTTAATATTACAGAAGCATTTGTGTAACCTGGAGGCTTGGGCTGAGAAATGTCAATTGAAGCTTAATGTGGATAAATGGAAGATCATGCACTTGGTCAAAGGAAATATAATTTATAATTATGTACTGTATTTTTCGGATTATAAGACGCACTTTTCCTCACAAAAATTTGGGAGGAAAATGAGGGGTGCGTCTTAAAATCCGAATACAGCTTACCGGGGTGCTGTTTGTGCGGCAACTGGGTGCGTTCTGGCGGCCGGGTTCCTGTGGCTGCGTGCAGGCAGCCGGGTGCCTGTCGGTGCCGGCTGCCTCTCTCTACGTGCGGGTGAGCTGGCAGCCGGGTGCCCGTCGGTGCCGGCTGCCTCTCTGTGCGTGCGTGCAGGCAGCCGGGTGCCTGTCGGTGCTGGCTGCCTCTCTGTATGTGCGGGTGGGCGGGCAGCCGGGTACCCGTCGGTGCCGGCTGCCTCTCTGTGCGTGCGTGCAGGCAGCCGGGTGCCCATCGGTGCCGGCTGCCTCTCTGTATGTGCGTGCGGGACCGCGGACACACAGACAATTACTTCGGCCTGCTTCACCTGTCACTCGCAGCCACGGACCCGCCGCGGCTCCCACCATGGACCCGTCACGGCTCCTGACGCCACTGACCGCTGCTGCCACCACGGACCCACTGCGGCTGACGCTACTAACCTGCTGCGGCTGCCAGCACAACCTCTGCCTCCTGTGACCCCGCTTCACCACCACTGCTGCCCCCCCTCCGGTAAGACAGCACTGGATTATAAGACGGACCCCATTTTTTTTTTTTACCTTTTTTTTAGCTCTAAATTTGGGGTGCGTCTTATAATCCAGTGCGCCTTATAAAACGAAAAATACGGTACTTAATTGTAAAACACTGGGTAAAACTATCACTGATAAAGACTTGGGTGTATGGGAGGACGGCAGACTCAACTTTACTGACTAGTGTCAGGCAGCTGCTGCCAAAATAATTAAATAATGGGATGCATTAAAAGAGGCATAGATGCTCATAAAAAGAACAAAGTTTTACCCCTATACAAGTCACTCATGTGATCACACTTAGAATACCGTATGCTGTTTTGGTCTCCAGTGTATAAGAAGGACATTGCTGAACTAGAGCGTGTGCAGAGAAGAGCAACCAAGGTTATTAAGGAAAAAGATGGACTGCAGTACCAAGACAGGTTGTTAAACTTGGGGTTTTGAAAAACAAAGGTTTAGGGAAATCTTATTACAATGTATAACTATATGAGCGGACAATACAGAGACCTTTCTAATGATCTGTTCACACCTAGGCCTTTGAAGGGGACAAGGGTATATTCCCTACATTTAGGGGAAAGAAGGTTTAATCATAATCACAGATTCAGATTCTTTACTGTAAGAGCACTGAGACTATGGCACTCTGCCACATGATGTTATAATGTTGATTCATTACTAAAATTTAAGAAAGGCCTGGATGACTTTTTTTGAAAATATATTACGGGTTATGTACACTAGATTCTGTGATTGAGCGTTCATCCAGGAAACTAGTCTGATTGCTGTATGTGGAGTTGGGAAGGAGTTTTTCCCCTAACATGGAGCTTACTGTCTGCCCCATGGAGTTTTTGCCTTTCTCTGGATTAACATGTTAGGCTATAGGTTGATCTCAATGGGCTTATGTCTACCTTCAACCTTAGGGGGTACTTTGCACGTTGCGACATCGCAGGTGCGATGTCGGTGGGGTCAAATCGAAAGTGACGCACTTCCGGCGTCGCTGTCGACATCGCAGTATGTGAATCCTTTTACATACGATTAACGAGCGCAAAAGCGTCGTTATCGTATGATCGGTGTAGGATCCGACATTTCCATAATTTTGCAGCAACGACGGTACGATGTTGTTCCTCGTTCCTGCGGCAGCACACATCGCTGTGTGTGAAGCCGTAGGAGCGAGGAAAATCACCTTACCTGCATCCCGGCTGCAATGAGGAAGGAAGGAGGAGGGCGGGATGTTTACGTCCCGTTCATCTCCGCCCCTCCGCTTCTATTGGCCGCCTGCCGTGTGACGTCGCTGTGACGCCGCACGACCCGCCCCCTTAGGAAGGAGGTGGTTCGCCGGCCAGAGCGACGTCGCAGGGCAGGTGAGTGCATGTGAAGCTGCTGTAGCGATAAGTTCGCTACGGCAGCAATCACAAGATATCACAGCTGCGACGGGGGCGAGTACTATCGCACTCGACATCGCAGCATCGGCTTGCGATGTCATAGTGTGCAAAGTACCCCTAAAAACTTTGAAACTATCTTAGTTCAGAATACTAAAAGCTATAAATGTTTTCTGTCTCCATTTTTTAGTTTTGAAAGCATTTTTTTCACAGTCTTTAAGGTGGTTAATAAACACAGTAGATCTGGTAATGTATAAATAAGGATATTATAAACTTCTAATAAAAGATTAACTCAAGAAAGTTTAGAAACTGGCATCCACCTATGTACATGGTAAAAGGTCAAAATGTTTATGATTTAACTTTCTGTTCACCTTGAAATGATTTTGTTTGGATCCATAATATTGTATATAAAAATCATCATGTTGATGTCATAAATGCAAATACAGATGTCAAGATGAGAAAGAAAAAGCAACTTAGTACAAAATAAATAACTTAAAGGTTTACTCTAGACAAAAACATAACATTCTGCATTTTCAGGTATTAGTGAATGGTGTTATTGCAGACATGCCCTATTGTCCCCTAATTGGCTGCAGTTCCCATGTTACATCATTTTGTACTGCCAGTTTTCCATTTTCACCATGTTGAGGAGAGCCTTTCCATTAAATACTTAATTAACCTCTTGACAGGGAATTGCGGTAAGTATGTCGATTTGCCTTACATAATTCAGTTTTCAGATCATACACATGACAGATTTAAGGATGGCAGCCATTTCCTGTTCTCCACACCTTGCCTGGAATGCAAGGAATGTCCAGATGTAAGAAGACCACCATATAAGAAAAAGAGCCACTGGCTAAGCTAGAGGACCATCCAACAGATGATGATGTCTCAGACCCGCCCATCAGCATCAACACGGATCTGCCCATTGGCTAACTCATGAACTGTCCTACTAAATGGGCATATCCGAACATGTGTACGCCCCTAGCCTATAAAAGAGGCTGCATGCTTCTTCTCTGTCTGTTCTGTGCCATCTTTACTGTGATCAAAAAGAGATTTCACATCCCACTGAGTCTGACGTGATTTCCTTACACATGCACTTGATCCACACCAATTAGGCCAGACAGTAGGCAACAAGTGACCTCTGGTTAAGAGTTCACCCTAACAACAACTTGTGTTATATACATCTACCCACCATCTTCCAAACCATAGTTTGCAAGATATCACAAAAACATAGTTTCTTATTCCAAATTATTGTATTAAGATAAATGTGATAAATCCAGCAACATAAAAAAATAACAAAACAGTTCAATATAAAAACATATCTACCTTAATGAGATCTAAACAGCTGTGGATGGCAAATAGAGACTCAACTTTTGGCCCATTCTTGTTTGCAAAATAGCTATAGCTCAGTGAGATTGGATGGAGACCTCTGTGAACAGCAGTTCAAGTCTTGCCACACATTGTCAATGGGATTTAGGTCTGGACTGTGAATGGGCCATTCACATGAATATGCTTTAATCTAAACCATTCCATTATAACTCTGGCAGTATGTTTAAGGCCATTGTCCTGCTGGAAGGTGAAGCTACACCACGGTCTGAAATCTTTTCCAGCCTCAGGCTGTGTGCACACGTTGCGTTTTTTACCGCGGAAACGCTGCGTTTAGAACCACAGCGTTTCAGTGGCAAATTGCATGCGTTCAGCTTTCCCAGCAAAGTGTATGAGAAAGCCGAAAAATCAGTGCACACGCTGCGTTTCTAAACGCAGCGTTTTGGATGCCAAAAATCGGTGCGGAAAGAAAAGCAGCATGTCACTTCTTTTGTGCGGTGTGGCTGCGTTCTCTCCCCCATTGAATCAATGATGTGGGTCAGAACGCAGCTACACCGCAGTGAGCTGCTTTTTTGTTGCGGTCCGCGGGCTTTGTCGGCATGCCAGAACGCGGGCATTTACCTGGAAGTGAGGTCAAGAGGTTTCCTGTTGACCTCACTTCCTGGCAAAGTCCTGGAAAGCCCCCGGTGTCGCCAAAGTGCCCGCCCCGACCCCCCTCCCGAAAATCCAACATGGCCGCGCGCACAGTAGCGCACCGGCCGCCCTGCTCCTCTGTTTCTGTCGCATGTGCCTTGAGACATGCGACAGAAAAATGCCCCCCAGGCCCTGCCAGGTCACCCCCTATTCCCCCCGGTATTCCCCCTTACCTGTCCGGTCGCAGCGCTCATCCCCCGCGGCCCCCTCCTCCTTCACAGCAGACGCCGGTCAGTGCGGTCACATGAGCAGAGCAGCTGACAGCCAGCACTGTGTTCAGAGAGCTGTGCTGGCTGCTCGCACTCTGCAGCTGTGACCCGGGGAGAGTGGGTGCAGATTTTTGGCACCCACTCTCCTCAAATGGAGGGTCTGCCCTCCTAGAAAATGGGGGATACGTTCCCTGAACGTGCCCCCATATTCTAGAAGGTCCAGAGCCGACGTGGGACGTCCAAATGGATTTCTGCGGACCCATTTTTTTCAAAATTTTTTATTAAATTGGTGAACAAGGGAATGATTTGGGGAGTGTTTTTTCTAATAAAAATTTTTTTGTCATTTTTTTTTTGCTTTTGTTTACTGTCAATTAGTTATGTCTGGTATCTGATAGACGCCGTGACATCACTAATTGCTGGGCTTGATGCCAGGTGACATTACACATCTGGTATCAACCCCATTTATTACCCCGTTTGCCAACGCACCAGGGCGCGGGATGAGTTGGGGCGAAGCGCCAGGATTGGCGCATATAATGAATGCGCCACTTCTGGGGCGGCTGTGGCCTGCTATTTTTAGGCTGGGAAGAGTCCAATAACCATGGCTCTTCCCACCCTGAGAATACCAGACCCCAGCTGTCAGCTTCACCTTGGCTGGTGATCTAATTTGGGGGGACCCCACGTTATTTTTTTTTTAATTCTTTATTTATAAATAAAAAAAAAAAGCCTGGGGAGGCCTCCAAATTGATCCCCAGACAAGATGAAGCTGCCAGCTGTGGTTTGCAGGCTACAGCTGTCTGCTTTACCCTGACTGGCTATCAAAAATAGGGGGGACCCCACACCATTTTTTTCATTGTTTTTTTTTTTTTGGATAAATACTAAGCTAGGCACCCTTTAGTGCCACATGAAAGGTACTAAAGGTGCCAGCTTAGAATATGCGGGGGGGGTGGGACGTTATATATATTTGACATCCATTCATCCATTGACGCTTTTTAGGCTGTGTGCCCACAATCAGGTTTTGCAGTGGTTTGGGCGCTGAGTGTTTTCCCTGCGTCCATAACACTGCGTTGTGCAGTAGAAGTACAGTGGAAGGATTTTTGGAGATCCCATGCCCACTGTGCTTCTTTTCTCCGCAGCATAAACTGACCTGTGGCGCGGCTTCCCGAGCCTCAGCATGTCAATTTATGCTGTGGAGATGAGAGTGTTCTCTGCAGGTAGAATAGAGCTAAAGTCCACAGCAGCCTGAACCCAAATCGTGGGCATGGGCAGCTGCGTTCTCCCGTGGACAACACTCACATCTCTGCAGGAAGGCTGACAGTGTGTACTAGACGCCGTGTCGCTGGATCATGGCCACATAGCCTAAAAGAGAGAATATTGTTGCTACAGCAACATTTTGGGTGAAGTAGCTGTGGATTTAAAATGCTTAATATACTCCTGAATAAAATCCTTGAGGGGTGCAGATTCCAAAATGGGGTCACTTGTGGGGGTTTTCTGACGTATAGGTGCCCAAGGGGCCCTGCTAATGTGACATGGTGCACGAAGTTTATTTCAACTTTTCCAAAATTCAAATGGTGCTCCTTCCATTCCAAGCCCTCCCATTTATCCAAACAGAATGTGGAGAAGAAGGAAATGACATCACAGGTTTTTTTTTCCAAAGGTCTGTGTTCAGCCAACTTTATTAACACTGACAAGTCTTAAAAAACGCACCTAAAAAAACGCATGAAAAACGCATGAAAAACGCATGCGTTTTCGATGCGTTTTTCTCAAAAAGCATTGTTTACAATTCTCCCCTCTGCCAGAGGGTGCGTTTTTTTCCGCGCTGAAAAAAAAGCAACGTGTGCACATAGCCTCAAACAGGTTTTTAAGCTGGATTGCCCTGTATTTAGCTCCAGCCATCTTCCCATCAACTCTGTTCAGCTTTTATGTCCCTGCTTATGAAAAATATCCCCACAGTATGATGTGGCCACCACCATGTTTGACTGTGGTGATGGTGTTTTCAGGGTGATGTACAGTGTTAGTTTTCCATTACATATGGTATTTTGAATTTAGCCAAAAAAAGTTCTACTTTGGTCTTGTCTGACCAGATCACCTTTGACATGCTAGCTGTGCCCTCGACATTGCTTTTTGCAAACTGCAAACAGGATTTCTTATGGCTTTATTTAAAAAAATGGCTTTCTTCCATAAAGACCAGATTTGTGGAGTATATGACTAAAGGGGGCTTTACACGCTGCGACATCGCTAGCAATTGCTAGCAATGTTGCGAGCGATAGCACCCGCACCCATCGTTCGTGCGACATGTGGTGATCGCTGCCGTAGCGAACAATATCGCTACGGCAGCATCTCACGCACATACCTGTTCAGTGACGTCGCTGTTGCTACCAAACAATCCAAGGGGGAGGTGCGTTCGGCGTCACAGCGACGTTACAAAATGGCTGCCCAATAGGAGGGGAGCAGATGAGCGGCCGGAACATGCCGCCCACCTCTTTCCTTCCTTCTTTTCCGGTAGACGCAGGTAGGATGATGTTCGTCGTTCCTGCGGTGTCACACAGCGATGGTGTGTGACGCCGCAGGAACGACGAACAACCAGCGGCATGCACCACAAACGATATTATGAAAAGGAGCGACGTGTCAACGAATAACGATTTTTGCGATCGCTGATCGTCGATCCTAGCGGTCACATGCTGCAATGTCACTAACGACGCCGGATGTGCGTCACAAACACCGTGACCCCGACAATATATCGTTAGCGATGTCGTAACGTGTAAAGCCCCCTTAAGGGTTCTCTCACACTGGCATATGAAAAAATCCATCACATTCTCACCCAGAAAAGTGGAACAAGTAAAATCAGTTTGGTATTCCTTATGTAATGCGAGTGCTATGAGAGTGTGCAATTTTTTTACACATGTACTCGTAGCATCCGTATGCCATGCGTTTTATTTCTCAACAACTATTATTCTACAGTCATTTACAGGACGATTTACAGACTTGATAATGTATAAGTGAAAAACGGACATCGCATGGACATGCTTGTGGAGATCTATTTTTTTCTCGAACCCATTGACCACTGTTACGCCATTGAGGTGTGGATATGTTACTGTGGACTTGTTGGGCCACCAGGTAACTGGTGGCAGCAGATTACCTGATAAAGTAAGAGACTAGAGAGAACTTGGAGAAAACAGAAAATGATTTATTTAAAGTAATGTTAAACAAGACCAGAAGATGAGAGGGCCCAAAAAGTCACGACACTGAGCACCTCTGGAGGAGCAACCGGCAAGGGAAATCTATACCTTGCTTATCCCGGCACAGACCTGGAAGGTCAGACATCTGCTTGCCAGAGGGACAACTCAAGCTGAGCACCGCCAGAGGAACTATTGACGAAGAAACCCCTATACAGGGATTATCGCGGTCACAGCCCCGGGGGGTCAGACAGTCCGTAGGAATTCCAACTAGACAATAGAATGCTGGGTCAAACAGAAGAGAATCCAGAATGCTCTGTGCCATCAAAGGGAAGCAGATCCAGTAGATGAAGGAGTCCGTAATGATGTGCACCTCTCCTGAAGAAACGGATCCTAGCCGTAGAAAGAGTTCCAGGGGGTTCCAGAATCACCACAGAGGTAAACTCGGCAGAAGGAAATCCAAGGCATGCAGTGAAGCCAAGAATGATGGACCGGCTGCAGGATATTCTGTGGAGAGAGAAAGGTAAGTATCTTGCACAGCAGAGTAGAGTAGAGTAGAGTAGAGTAGAGTAGAGTAGAGTAGAGCACAGTAAGGGAGTACAGAGTACTGCAGTGAGGGCCTGCACAATAGCAATGTTCCTGAGGAATGAGCACGTTGCCCAGGCACCACCCATAGGGAACAGGTGCCTTATAAGGAGTAAACAATCCTGCAGTCAGAATCAGAGCAACTAGGGACAGGTGTACTATTCCTTTAACTTACAGCAGAGTACGGCGGGCGCCACCTAAGCACACTCCCAGAGGACCTGTTGAGAGGACATAGGTTCCGGGAGGAGAAGGAGATGAGGGAACACTCAGCACAGCGGACAGGGTGAGTGACAGACTGCGCAGCAGCGATGGAGCCAGAAGCAGAAGCTGAACCAGAGGCAGGAATGGAGGTGCAGGGAGAATGTCGATCTCCCTGCCCAGGTGAGACCGACCCTGCGCCCGAGGGCATGACAGCTTGCATTGATGATTCATGTACGATAGACGAGTGCACTCACAGAATTCAGCGTTTTTTTGTTCTGAGTCTAACTTTAGCTGAGGAAAAACTTGCAGATCTGCTCTGTCTCATTGACTAAGGCGGGCTTTGCACACTACGACATCGCAGGTGCGATGTCGGTGGGGTCAAATTGAAAATGACGCACTTCCGGCATCGCATGCGACATCGTAGTGTGTAAAGGGTCGATGATACGATTAACGAGCGCAAAAGCGTCGTAATCGTATCATCGGTGCTGCGTCGGCGTAATCAATGATTACGCTGACGCGACAGTCCGATGTTGTTCCTCGCTCCAGCGGCAGCACACATCGCTGTGTGTGAAGCCGCAGGAGCGAGGAACATCTCCTACCGGCGGCACTGCGGCTTCCGTAGGATATGCGGAAGGAAGGAGGTGGGCAAGATGTAAACATCCCGCTCATCTCCGCCCCTCCGCTTCTATTGGCCGCCTGCCGTGTGACGTCGCAGTGAAGCCGCACGACCCTCCTCCTTAATAAGGAGGCGGGTCGCCGGCCAGAGCGACGTCGCTGGACAGGTGAGTCCATGTGAAGCTGCCGTAGCGATAATGTTCGCTACGGCAGCTATCACAAGGATATCGCAATTGCGACGGGGGCGGGCACTATCGCGCTCGGCATCGCAGCATCGACCTGCGATGTCGCAGCGTGCAAAGTGCCCCTAACATTGGTCAAAGTGCAATGCGATTTTTTTTTCTTCACACATTGCAATTGTACATTTTTTATGCCAGTGTGAGAGAACCCTAATAGTTGTCCTGTGGACAAATTCTCCCACCTGAGCTGTGGATTTCTGCAGCTCCTCTAGAGTGACATGGAGCATCTTGGCTGCTTCTCTAGTAGTTCTCTTATTACTTGCAATGTTAGTTTAGGTGGATGGATATGTCTTGGTAGGTTTGCCGTTGTACCATACTCCTTCCATTTTTGGATGATGGATTGAAAAGTGCTCTGTGAGATGTTCGGAGCTTGGGCTATTTTTTTTTTTAACCTAACCACAACTTTATCCCTGACCTGTCTGGTGTGTGCCTAGGTTTTCATGATGCTAAGCATAAATTACACACAGGTGGACTCAGTTTACTAATTTGGCAACTTCTGGAGGCAATTGGTCACTCGGGATTTTATTTAGGGGTATCAGACAACAGGAAACTGAATACAAATACGCTTTGCAATTTTCAGATTTAACTTTTTTATAAAATATTTTGAAAACTATGTATCAATTCCTTTACACTGCACAAATGCTTGCTACTTAGTGTTGCTATATTACAAAAAATCCCAATTAAATGCATTTACGTTTGTAGTTCTAACATGAAAAACTTTGGAAAAGTTCATGGGATGTGCATACTTTTTTAAGGCACTCTATGTATATATGCATATACATTATATAAATATCTGTCACTAGGGTTTTGCTATGTAATCTTATTGGAAGAGACAATGATAACAGTAATGTGTCACTTAGGGGTACTTCACACACAGCGAGATCGCTACTGAGATCGCTGCTGAGTCACGTTTTTTGTGACGCAGCAGTGACCTCATTAGCGATCTCGCTGTGTGTGACACTGAGCAGTGATCTGGCCCCTGCTGTGAGATCGCTGCTTGTTACACACAACCCTGGTTTGGTTTTTTATTGTTGCTCTCCCGCTGATAAGCACACATCGCTGTGTGTGACAGCGAGAGAGCAACAATCCTGAATGTGCAGGTGTGTCGCCCGGGGACCAGGGGGTACTCAGATCCGGGCCACGAGGTCACTTCTGTGGGTATCACGGTGGCGTGAGCCGGCCTGTGATCCCAGGCTCCACAGTAAAAGGGGGTTTGGTAAGGGAGATTGTCCGTGACGCCACCCACGGTTGTGGTGATGGTGGACACCACCACTGCGATGAAGGTGCGGGACTCCCGGGAACGGTGTTGGGATGCAGCTTAGGATGTTAACCCCTCCGTGGGTAGGGGCAGTTGGTCCCGGGGCCCGTTCGGGGAGAAGCAGGGAGCAGGGCGCAGTGCTGCGGTGCGGTGCCTGAGGGCACGGGCGTACTCACAAGTATTTCACACAGAGTCACTGGTAACTAGGAATTGCCGGTGTCCGCAGCCTTCAGTACGGGGGTGTTAGTGTCCCACACACGGTGCAGCAGCTCCTGTTGTTCTTTCCCTGCAGCCAGGTGCCTCTCTCTCCACTCTCTTCCTCTTTCTCCTCAGCCGGGAACGGGGAATCCACTCCCCTGCAGTGATCCGGGTCACCCTAGGTACCGGTGGGCCACTACCCTGCCCCGGCTACCTCTGGCCCCTTCCTCACTAACAGCCTGTCCCGGCCCTTTCGGAGCACGCTTCACTATCAGCCTGGGAGCTACAACTCCAGACTCCTCTTCTGTCTGTCTCTCCACACACTCTGCTCCAGCCCCTCCCCTCTGCTCTGCTTTCTCTTACCCTGGGGGATGTGGTTTGTCCTGCTGCATCGGTGTGGGATCAGGTTGCCAAGGAGGATTAACTCTTTCTGTGACAACCTGGCTTTGCCAGGGCGTCACACAGGGAGCAGGAGCCGGCGTCTGACAGCCTGCGGTAAGCTGTAACCAAGGTAAACATCGGGTAACCAAGGTGGTTACCCGATATTTACCTTCGTTACCAGCCTCCGCAGCTCTCACGCTGCCAGTGCCGGCTCCTGCTCCCTGCACACGCTAAGCTAAGCGGTGTGCGCTGTTAACTAAGGTAAACATTGGGTAACCATACCCGATGTTTACCTTAGTTACCAGTGTCCGCAGCTTCCAGACGCCGTCTCCGTGCAAGCGCAGCGTCGCTTGCACGTCGCTGCTGGCTGGGGGCTGGTCACTGGTCGCTGGTGAGATCTGCCTGCTTGACAGCTCACCAGCGACCATGTAGCGACGCAGCAGCGATCCTGACCAGGTCAGATCGCTGGTGGGATCGCTGCTGCGTCGCTAAAGTGTGATGGCACCCTTACTGGGCTGTGTTTTCCTGTTTCAATAGTGTTTTATTAGCAGGAGATTATGTCCTGATGTGACTGCAAAATAGCAAGGGACAGGGGGCTCCTATACTATTCCTAACGCTAGTGGACCCTAGTCTATCCCTGTTCTCAGGGTTACACCTAATAGTGGAAAGGCCTGAGTCTCGTGCCTGGCTATTTTTCTGACCAGACCTAATCTGTTTCCCCCTAAGGAAGGGAAGTTAGTTGGATGGAAACACAGATGTAGACAGACAGTGAAAAACTGAAACTCAGATATACTGCAAGCTCACAGGAACAATCACTAAGAAAATAAGGAGGAAAGCAAGAGAAGTAAGGCAGCAACATAAGGAAAACAAGTATTAACAATACAGCAATAGTGCAACAACAACCAGGAAGTCTGGATCAAACCACCTCTAGACAAGTATAGATAAATTATAGCTGGCACTAATGGAAGTGTCCAACCAGCATATATAAAAGGGGAGTGAATGTGACTGGCTTACCCATAACATGTGACTAAAAAAACATTAACAAGCAGCCCAGCAGAGATTAACACTTGCAAGCTTGCGTATAAACTACAAGTTTGTGGGTCAACGCTTGAGTCACCTTGCGCTAATCACAGACATCAGAAAAGGTAGAAGGCAGTGCAAAAATGTGTAGTTTCCACAGATCCTGATGCCGCAATGACCATTGATGATGCTTGCAAAAACCTCCTTTGACAAAGTATAACTACAGGACAACAGCTTTCATGCATCGTAGACCAACCATGCCCTATACTGATTAGCAGCTTTCTCACTATAAAATGTACATCCTAATGTCATGCTAGGTACAGGGACGTACCAAACCAGTGGTGAAAGGTAATGGAAGGGAACCCCTGTGTCTAGGGAAGGGGGAGATGGTGACCCCTGACCAAACCTACTGCTGGTCCCTGGGGTCCCTCACCACCCTTGATAGGTTCGCACCTATGCGCTGAGCCGGATACCTTCCCCTAGGTATCCCTAGTGCTGGACCCTAAATAGGGAACAGGTGGGATGAAATCTTTGTTAACGCCACTAAAGGAAGACACAAGGAGGACACAGAGGAGAAAGTGCATGAGCTACTTATCCACAGATAACTCAGGCAGGAGTTCAGCAAAGCTTCAGCAACAATACTACAGATGAGAGCAAGCTAACTGCTTGCAACCAGAGCCAAAATGAACTGAATAATATCACCAGCACCAGTCCAGGGAAGAAGGGAGTATCTAAGCACCAAGAGAGTAGTGATTATCAGCAGCTGGGTGGAAGGCGAGCCAATTGTTGGAGAGATGAAAATCCAGCAGGAAAGTTACCTATTACAATGAATACTAACAGGACGAACAATAGAAAGTCAGGGAGCCTTTTGCACAGCCAAACGCTGAGACCTTCTTTTGCCAGAAACCACATGACTGTCTGTCATCTGTGACAGTACCCCCCCTTCTACAAGTGGTGTCCAGACACTCAGGACCAGGCCTATCTGGATGAGCAGCATGAAATGAATGAACCACTCTTGTGGCATTCACTTCCGATGCTGGGACCCACATCCTCTTCTTTGGTCTGTAACCCTTCGACTGCACCAAGTATTGAAGGGAGTGACATAGAAAACGAGAGTCAACAATTTTAGCTATTTGAAATTCCAAATTACAATCAACCATGGTTGGGGATGCCGGCAAGGGGGTGGCTCCAATGGTTCTTTTTGAGCAGTGCCCTGTGGAACACATCGTGGATCCTAAGTGCCTGAGGTAATTCCAGACAAAATGCTACTGGGCTAAAGACAGCCGTTATTTTATAGGGACCAATAAACCTAGGTTCCAGCTTACAGGAACGAATTTTCAACTTTATGTTCCTGGTAGACAACCACACAGTCATTCACACTTAGGTCTGGACCAGGCAAGTGTTTTCTGTCAGCCATATGTTTGTATCTGTCTCCCATGAGCTTCAAATTATTCTGAACCCCTTGCCATACAGAAGAGAGCGATGAGGCAAAACGTGCCTCCTCAGGAACTGCAAAAGCACCCCTACCACGAAAGATACCAAATTGCAGATGAAAACCATAGGCACCAAAGAATGGTGACTTGCCAGTAGACTCCTGGTGATGATTATTTAACACTAGAACTACTGGACTCGTGACACCTATATAGAAATACATGGTGCAAAGTAGTCAAAATGACTACCTCAGTAGTTCTAGTGTTAAAGCAAATTTGGCCAATGGTAAATAAGATGCCCAATCCTTGGGGACAAAGCACCTAAGGTAAGTTGATTTATGTGCTCTGTCTGCCCATTCAACTGGGGATGGAAGGCAGACAAGAAAGAGAACAGCACGCCCAGTCGAGCACAAAATGCTTTCCAAAATTTGGAAACAAGCTGGGCTCCCCAATCTGAGACCACATAGGAAGGAACCCTGTAAAGCTTCACAATCTCATTGATGAACACATGAGTCAAAGGCTTGTCATTCAGAAGTGCTGGCAAAGCAATGAAATGCATCATCTTACTGACCCTATTTACAACCACCAAAACCACAATCTTCCCTAAGACAAAGGTAGGTCAGTAAAGAAATCCATGGATAAATGTGTGCATGGTCTATTTGGGATAGTTAATGGCAGGAGAGAACCAGAAGGACGGGTATGCGTTACTTTGAAACGTGCACAAATACTGCAAGCAGACACATAGTTAACCACATCCTGATGAAACTTTGGCCATCAAAAACGATGAGACAGTAGGTCTGAGGTTGATTTACTACCTGGATGACCCGCAAGTACAGAATAGTGATGTTCCCCAATTAGTTTACAGCGGAAATTGGGTGGCACAAACAACTACCCTGAAGGGCAAGATTCCAGGGTGTCCCCCCTGAGCCTCCAACACTTCTCCCTCAAGGTCTAGGCACAAGACTGAGACGACCACCCCTTTATGCAAAATGTGTACCAGGTTCACTACCACCAGGGAAGCTCTGGGATAATGCATCTGCTTTGATGTGTTTAATCCGTGGACAGTAAGGGTACCTTCACACTTTAGCGATGCAGCAGCGATCCGACCAGCGATCTGACCTGGTCAGGATCGCTGCTGCATCGCTACATGGTCGCTGGTGAGCTGTCAAACAGGCAGATCTCACCAGCGACCAGTGAACAGCCCCCAGCCAGCAGCGACGTGCAAGCGACGCTGCGCTTGCACGGAGCCGCCGTCTGGAAGCTGCGGAGACTGGTAACTAAGGTAAACATCGGGTATGGTTACCCGATGTTTACATTAGTTACCAGCGCACACTGCTTAGCTGTGTGTGCAGGGAGCAGGGAGCCGCGCACACTGAGCGCTGGCTCCTTGCTCTCCTAGCTACAGTACACATCGGGTTAATTAACCCGATGTGTAATGCAGCTACATGTGCAGAGAGCAGGGAGCCGCGCACACTGCTTAGCGCTGGCTCCTTGCTCTCCTAGCTGCTGTACACATCGGGTTAATTAACCCGATGTGTACAGCAGCTACATGTGCAGAGAGCCGGAGCCGGCAGCACAGGCAGCGTGAGAGCTGCAGAGGCTGGTAACTAAGGTAAATATCGGGTAACCACCTTGGTTACCCGATGTTTATCTTGGTTACAGCTTACCTCAGCTGTCAGACGCCGGCTCCTGCTCCCTGCTCGCTTCATTTCTCGCTCTCTCGCTGTCACACACAGCGATCTGTGTGTCACAGCGGGAGAGCGCCTTTGAAGAAAACGAACCAGGGCTGTGTGTAACGAGCAGCGATCTCGCAGCAGGGGCCAGATCGCTGCTCATTGTCACACACAGCGAGATCGCTAATGAGGTCACTGCTGCGTCACAAAAAGCGTGACTCAGCAGCGATCTCGGCAGCGAGCTCGCTGTGTGTGAAGCACCCCTTAGTGACAGTAAGATTAAGCCTGGTAAAAAACAAAGACAGGTTTTTACGATCTGTGATTACCGTAATGGGATGAACTGTCCCCTCCAACCAATGCTGACATTCCTCAAATGCTATCTTAATTGACAAGCGTTCTCTGTTGCCAACATCATGATATTTCTTGGTAGAGGACAATTTTTTGGAAAACAAAGCACAAGGATCCCATTTACCAAGAGAGGGACCTTGTGACAACACAGTCCCCACCCCCACTTCAGATGCATCAACCTCTATGATAAAAAGCTCCAAAACATCAGGTTGACTGAGTATAGGTGATGTGGAAAAACATCTTTTTAAAGAGGCCAAAGCTGCTGGGCAGAGTCTGACTATTTAGACAAATATGTCCCTTTTTTCTAATGTCAGTGAGAGGTTTTACAATTACCAAATAGTTTTGAATAAATGTTTGGTAAAAATTGGTAAATCCTAGAAAGCGCTGTAATGCTTCCAGGTTTTCCGGACGATCCCAGTCAAGTACAGCATGGACCTTCCCAGGATCCATGCAAAAACCCGAAGACGACAAAAAGGTATCCCAAAAATTGTTCCTTTTGGAAAGCAAAAACACATTTCTCCAGTTTGGCATACAGTTTGTTATCTCTTAAAATTTGTAGAACCTGTTTAACATGTATCTGATTTGACTTCATATTGGGTGAATAGATCAAGATATCATTCAGATAAACCACCACAAACCTGCCCAGCAAATGGTGGAAAATATCATTCACAAGTGTTGGAAAACGGCAGGGGCATCAGTGAGACCAAATGGCATGACCAGACTTTCAAAATGTCCCTCAGGTGTATTGAAAGCCATTTTCCATTCATCCCCTTTTCTGATTCTAACCAGATGGTAAGTACCCCTTAAGTCCAACTTGGAGAACCACTTGGCTACCACAATCTGGTTGAATAAATCCGGAATCAGAGGGACGGTAATTGGATTTGATTCCCAAAAATCCAAACAAGCGCGGAGGCCCCTGTCTTCTTCTTATTGAAGAAGAACCCTGTTTCCATGGGTGAAGAGGCGGATCTGATATGTCCCTTCTCCAGAATCTCAGCAATGTAATATTTCATGGCCTGTCTCTCTGAGCCAGAAAGATAATAGTCTGGACTCTGGAAGTTTTGCTCCAGGAAGCAGATTAGTGGGACTGTCATATACATGATGGCAAGACAAATCCTGACACCCCCTCTCCGAAAATACATCCTCAAACCCAGACAAAAATGCAGGTAAGGACTCGGTAGAGACTGGAGAGAGAAAAGTGTTCATACAATTATAAATACAGTATTTTCCCCACTCCACAATTTCCCTGGATTGCCAATCTACAGCAAGAGTATGTTTCACCAACCAGGGTAGACCAAGTACAATGGGAGTGGGAAGGCCTTCCAGGACATAGCAAGAAATTACTTCTTAATGCAGGGGTCCTACCCTCAGTTTTATATCGTGTACCATCTGTGTGAGGCATCACTGAGCAAGGGGTGCTGAGTCAATGGCATATATGGAGATGCGGTTAGATAACATACTGCAAGTAAGCCCATGAGTTCTTACAAACAGAGCATCCACCATGCTGACTCCTGCTCCACTGTACACAAACACAGATATTTTCTCAGTCCTGCTCTCTAGCGCCACCTCTGCAGTCAAGTCAAAGCGAGAATTACATGTAGAAGACAAACACACATCAAGGCATTGTTTAATTTCTCTGAAAGGACTTGACAGAATTGGCTTCTGAGAGCCGGGTCATTCCATTTAGTGTTGGTTGTTCATCTACGAAATTGTGAACAATAAGTCTCCACTGACAGTTCCCCCTGCTGGAGGTGACACAGCCTAGAGGCCCAGTCACACACAACGACTTACCAGCGATCCCGGCAACGATATGACCTGATAAGGATCGCTATTAAGTCGCTGGTGAGATGTCACACAGTCAGGCTATGTGCCCATGTTGAGTTTTTACATGCGTTTCCGCAGCGTTTCCAACTGCAGCGTTTTAATGCCCAAATGCATGCGTTTTGATTTCCAAGCAAAGTCTATGGGAAATAGGGATTTCTTGTGCACACCATGCTGTTCTAAACGCTGCGTTTAATTTGCATAATTTTGGGCAAAAACTCAGTGTTTAAAGAAGCAACATGTCAACTGTTTTTGCCATTTTGGCAGCGTTTTGCTAACATTGAAGTCAAAATCCAAGCATTTAACATGCTTTTTGGATGCAGAAAACATGCATTTTTGACAATTTAATTGCATGTGTTTTTGACATTATATTAAAGGCATGATATGTCCCTTTACACACACACATAGTCCGACAATTAAAATAATGAAAAACATTAATTTAACGTTATTTTATACATAAATATTAACAAACATTTATCATTTTAATAAAATCAGCTTTTTTGTTTATGATTTTAATCTTGATATTTCTTATAATTTTTTTTCTATTTTTTCATAGTGTTTGAATGTTAAAACTCTATTTAGCAGTGTATTTGTCATCAAAACGCATCTGACTTTAAGCAATGAAAAAGCATGTAAATCGCGGTAAAAACGTGGCTAAAACGCGGTGAAAACACAAGCGTATTTATAGGGTTTTTGTGGTCAAAAGCAACTTTGGCAAATACCATTTCTCCCAGAGGATGCGTTTAGAACTGCAACTACCTCGACGCAACGTGGGCACATAGCCTCAGACCTTACCAACGGCGCAGTGACGATACAGGTGGCAGTAGCGATCTGTATAATGATCTCGCCAGTCATTGGGACCCTGTCACACAGCGTCAAACACAGCGATATGTCTTGCCCAGCAGGACATCGCCTTTGAAGAAAAAGGTCCGGATCATTCGGCAACGACTAGCGATCTCACAGCAGGGGCCTGATCGCTGGTAGGTGTCACACATAACTTGACCGCTGGCGAGATCGTTGCTGCGTCACAGAAACTGTGACTCAGCACCGATCTCGTTAGCGATCTCGTTGTGTGTGACGGGGCCTTAGACTCCGCCAAGGAGACTCAGTCAGGATCATCTTAGATGAGACCCAAGGCCTCAATAAATTCATCCACCAACCCGAGACAAGCGGATCAATGTGTAAAAGACAAAGCCCAGGATTGTGGATCCACTTGCAACAGTGAGATCACAATCCCCACTCGCTGTTCCTCATCTTTACAGGAGTAAGGCCGAAGCCTAAAGTGCGGTTTACAAGCGTCCTTAGAAGGAAAAAAATTGTCTCTACCCCCTGCAAACGGCTAAACCTGCCGAAACGCAAAAGGTCCAACATTAGGAGTCTGCAACTGCTACTAGTGCTGCACAGCTAACTTAGGGTCTGCAACCTCCAGGAATAGACCCTGCAGCCACTGAGCCAAGGCAGCAACAAGATCCATGAGAGCAAAAGAGAAAAAAAAATCCCTCTTTTTGAGAGAGGAAAAAAAACACTTGTTTTTTTTGTGCGGCTGGTGACAATGTTGCATTAGGTACGGGGAAGTACCAAGAGAGTGGCAAAAGGGAAGGGGATCCCTGTGTCTAGGGAAGGGGGAGATGGTGACCCCTGATGAAAACTACTGCTGGTCCCTCACCACCCTTGATAGATTCCGCACCTATGCACTGAGTCGGATACCAGACCCTAGGTATCCCTAGTGCTAGACCTTAAATAGGGAACGGGTGGGATGAGCTCTTCATCAACCCCACGCTAAAGGAAGTCGCAAGGAGGACACACAGGGGAAAGTGCATGAACTACTTATCCACAGATGACTCAGGCAGGAGTTCAGCAAAGCTTCAGCAACAATACAACAGATGAGAACAAGCCACCTGCTTGCAACCAGAGCTAGAATAAACTGAGCAATACCTTTAGCACCAATCCAGGGAAGAAGGGACTATGTAAGCACCAAGAGAGTACTGATGATCAGCAGGGTGTCAGGGAGCATTTTTCACAGCCAAATGCTGTCACCTTCTATTGCCAGAAACCACATGACTGTCACCTGTGAGACACCCGTGACACGTAAGCTGTGGTGAGAGTGGAGTTATACACAGGTCAATAGCCTGAGGTGGATCTTGGTTTTCCGGTACCTGGGGCAAGAATTCTAGATGACCGCAGACTTCTGAATTCTCAGAGAGCGCGCACTGCACACTTTTCGAATTCTTCCATGCCTGCGTCAAGAGTGGATGCTCATGTGAGTACAATTATGCGAACTGCATAGTTCTGGATACATTCCAACTAGACATGTTCAGCCTCACTCAATTAACTTGTATTGAGCAAGGCCACGAATGTCTCGTCGGTCAATGACAGCATGATTGTATATCGCATACATGGGGTTTCTGGACTGCCCATTCTCACAGTTGGCACCGTACAATCGTTACAGTGTGCAGTGTACGTTTCGTGAGAATTCAGAAGTCTGCAGTCACATACAGTGGGTACGAAAAGTATTCAGACCCGTTTAAATTTTTCACTCTTTGTTTCATTGCAACCATTTGATAAATTTAAAAAAGTAAAAATTTTTTCTCATTAATGCATACTCTGCACCCCATCTTGTCAGAAAAATCCCATAAGTGTAGAAAGTTTTGCAAATGTATTAAACAAGAAAAACTGAAATATCACATGATCATAAGTATTCAGACCCTTTGCTCACTATTGAGTATAAGCACCCTTTTGAGCTAGTAAAGCCATGAGTCTTCTTGGGAATGATGCAACAAGTTTTTCACACCTGGATTTGGGGATCGTCTGGTATTCTTCCTTGCAGATCCTCTCCAGTTCCATCAGATTGGATGGTGAATGTTGGTGGACAACCATTTTCAGGTCTCTCCAGAGATGCTCAATTGGGTTTAGGTCAGGGCTCTGGTTGGACCAGTCAAGAATGGTCACAGAGTTGTTCTGAAGCCACTCCTTATTTTAGCTTAGGGTTATTTTCTTGTTGGAAGGTGAACCTTTGGCCAAGACAGAGGTCCAGAGCACTCTGGAAGAGGTTTTCATCCAGGATATCTCTGTACTTGGCCGCATTCATTTTTCCTTCAATTTCAACCAGTCATCCTGTCCCTGCAGCTGAAAAACACCCCATAGCATGATGCTGCTACCACCATGTTTCACTGATTGTATTGGCCAGGTAATGAGCAGTGCCTAGTTTTCTCCACACATACAGCTTAGAATTATCACCAAAAGAATCAATCTTTATCTCATCAGACCAGAGAATCTTATTTCTTATAGTCTAGGAATCCTTCATGTGTTTTTTGCAAACTCTATGCGGGCTTCCATATGTCTTGCACGGAGGAGAGGCTTCCGTCGGGCCACTCTGACATAAAGGCCCGACTGGTGGAGGGCTGCAGTGATAGTTGACTTTGTGGAACTTTCTCCCATCTCCCTACTGCATCTCTGGAGCTCAGCCACAGTGATCTTGGGGTTCTTATTTACCTCTCTTGCCAAGGCCCTTCTCCCACGATTGCTCAGTTTGGCTGGACGGCCAGGTCTAGGAAGAGTTCTGGTGGTCCCAAACGTCTTCCATTTAAGGATAATCGAGGCCACTGAGTACTGAGCAGAAATTCATTTTTAACCTTGGCTAGATCTGTGCCTTGCCACAATTTGTCTCTGAGCTCCTTGGGCAGTTTCTTTGACCTCATGATTCTCATTTGGTCTGACATGCACTGTGAGCTATGAAATCTTATATAGACAGGTGTGTGCCTTTCCAAATAAAGTCCTATCAGTTTAATTAAACACAGCTGGACTCCAATGAAGGAGCAGAGAAGGATCACAAGGAAATGGACAGCACGTGACTTAAATATGAGTGTCTGAGCAAAGGGTCTGAATACTTATGACCATGTGATATTTCAGTTTTTTCTTGTTTAATAAATTTGCAAAACTTTCTACATTTCTGTTTTTATCTGTCAAGATGGGAATGTATATATAGATACGGAATATATATAGATACAGAAAGTACCGTATTCAGACCCCTTTAAATTTTTCACTCTTTGTTTCATTGCAGCTGTGTCGCCCGGGGACCAGGGGGTACTCAGATCCGGGCCACGGGGTCACTTCTGTGGGTATCACGGTGGCGTGACCCGGTCTGTGATCCCAGGCTCCACAGTAAAAAGGGGATTAGGTAAGGGGGATTGTCCGTGACGCCACCCACGGTTGTGGTGAGATTGGAACACAACCGCTGCGATGAAGGTGCGGGACTCCCGGGAACGGTGTTGGGATGCAGCTTAGGATGTTAGCCCCTCCGTGGGTAGGGGCAGTTGGTCCCGGGGCCCGTTCGGGGATAAGCAGGGAGCAGGGCGCAGTGCTGCGGTGCGGTGCCTGAGGGCACGGGCGTACTCACAAGTATTTCACACAGAGTCGCTGGTAAACTAGGAATTGCCAATGTCCGCAGCCTTCGGTACGGGGGTGTTAGTGTCCCACACACGGTGCAGCAGCTCCTGTTCTTTCCCTGCAGCCAGGTGCCTTTCTCTCCACTCTCTTCCTCTTTCTCCTCAGCCGGGAACGGGGAATCCACTCCCCTGCAGTGATCCGGGTCACCCTAGGTACCGTCGGGCCACTACCCTGCTCCGGCTACCTCTGGCCCCTTCCTCACTGCATCCTGTCCCGGCCCTCTCGGAGCACGCTTCACTATCAGTCTGGGAGCTACAACTCCAGACTCCTCTTCTGTCTGTCTCTCCAAACACTCTGCACCAGCCCCTCCCCTCTGCTCTGCTTTTCTCTTACCCTGGGGGCTGTGGTTTGTCCTGCTGCATCGGTGTGGGATCAGATTACCAAGGAGGATTAACTCTTTCTGTGACAACCTGGCTTTGCCAGGGCGTCACACAGCCATTTGGTAAATTCAAAAAAGTTCATTTTTTTCTCATTAATGTATACTCTGCACGAGTGTACATTAATGAGAAAAAAAAATGAACTTTTTTGAATTTACCAAATGGCTGCAACGAAACAAAGAGTGAAAAATTTAAAGGGGTCTGGATACGGTACTTTTCGTACCCACTGTAGAGTGACTGCAGACTTTCATTACTAACTTAGATAAAATCTTTAATGCGCTGAATATAAATACTTCGTAACAGTTGTCTTATCAAATGGTACAACTGTCACAGAGTGTGACCAGGTCAGAGAAAAGAAGAAAGAGATCAGCATACAAAAGCACTCCACTGAATAGAAAAAATACAAATCTTTATTGGATGCAAAATTTAAAAACAATTAAAAACAATTTCTGGGACAAAAGCCCATAGTAAACCTGAACACTACAACATCCCAATTATATAACAATTAACATGTAAATAAATGCATGCAAATACAAAGACAATAGAACAATCCCATCAGATCAAAGGAGGCTGATATACAAAAAATCGTGTATATACTAGAATGACCAAGGCATAAAGCTGGGGTCACACATAGCGACGCAGCAGCGATCACGATGGGCGACCTGACCTTATCAGGATCGCTGCTGCGTCGTTACATGGACGCTGGTGAGCTGTCAAACAGGCAGATCTCACCAGCGACCAGTGACCAGCCAGCAGCGACGCGTGGAAGCGTAACTAAGATAAATATCGGGTAACCAAGGAAAGCACTTCTCTTGGTTACCCGATATTTACCTTAGTTACTAGCATCTGCCACTCTCATGCTGCCAGTGCCGCCTCCCTGCTCTCCTAGCCAGAGTACACGTCGGGTTAATTACACAATGTGTACTCCGGCTATGTGTGCAGGGAGCAGGGAGCCGGTACTGGCAGCGTGAGAGCACACCGCTTAGCGCTGGCTCCCTGCACTCCTAGCCAGAGTACACATTGGATTAATCACCCGATGTGTAGTCCGGCTACGTGTGCAGGGAGCCGGCACTGACAGCCTGAGAGTGGCGGTGCTAGTAACTAATGTAAATATCGGGTAACCAAGGAAAGGGCTTCCCTTGGTTACCTGATATTTACCTACAGCTTACCGCAGGCTGCCAGAAGCCGTCTCCGTACTCCCTGCTCGCGTCAGTTCGTCGCTCTCTCGCTGTCACACACAGCGATGTGTGCTTCACAGCGGGAGAGCGATGAGCAAAAAATGAAGCAGGACATTCAGCAACGAGCGGCGACCTCACAGCAGGGGCCAGCTCATTGCTGGATGTCACACACAGCGACGGGACGTCGCTGCTACGTCACAGAAAATGGTGACTTAGCAGCGACGTCGTTGTCGCCGTCGCTGTGTGTGACACCACCTTAAGGCTAAAAAGTCAATGGGTATTAGCCAATTATGTTATAAGGAAGGAAAACAACCATGGATGGTCAAAAATCGTAACAAGCCTATGGGAGAGGGTTGTGAGACTGTGACCGGGGTTATCTATGACGGCCGGTATGTCTCGCCCCGGTTGTGCTCACTCCATGATAGAAAGTAAATCCACTCTAGGGTTAATGCTGTTTCCCTACAGGCTGAAGGAAGGGTTAAATAGAATCAGGAACAAGGGCAGGTGTGCCGGGTGTGGGGGGGTGAACACAACTCCCTGAGTTCTCTGCTGGAGAGGCACATGTATATTGTTGTGGACTTTTGTTTGGACATTAAAACCATGTGCTGTGAACCTTAATGCCTGGATCCCGTGTCTTCTGCTGCGCAGCCGACCGTGCTACCTCACATATGGTGGAGAATGCGGGCATGACAGCCGGTGAGGTGTAGCATCCATCCCTGGTGACCCAGCAGCACATGTCCTGGATTCGAGCGGCTATACTACAGCCCAAACCTGGTGACGCCATGGAGGACATACTAAGGCAGCAGCAACAGACTAATGCACAGCTACAAGAGGCTAATGCACAGCAGCAACAGACCAATGCACACCTGCTCCGGGCGTTGGAACGTCAGCAGCAATCCTTGCAAGCGCAGGAAAAAAGGCACCAAGAACAGATGGTTCTCCTGGCCAAGTCGATCCGTGCCGGACCGGCAGCAACAACCCCGGGACCGGGTGACGACGGCAGCGTCCGGAAAGCGGTGAGACAAGCGTTGCAAAAGATGACCCCGGGGGATGATGTGGAAGCGTTCCTGGCGGTGTTTGAGCGGGTGGCCGAGCGGGAAAAGCTGCCGACCCCCCAGTGGGCTGAGGTATTGTTGCCCTATCTGACGGGGGAACCCCAAAAAGCGTACCTGGACCTCTGTACCGAGGACGCCATTGACTATGTGACCCTAAAAGCCGAAATACTGGCTCGGTTGGGGGTGAATACCTATGTACGGGCTCAGCGGGTAAATCAGTGGTTCTATGAGGAAGCCAAACCCGTACGCTCCCAGGCCTATGACTTGTTGCATCTTGTAAAAAAGTGGTTGCAGCCTGACACTCTGAGCCCGGCGCAAATGGTGGAAAGGGTAGTAGTGGATCGTTTTGTGCGCACTTTACCCGTCACCATTCAACGGTGGGTAGGACAGGGTGACCCGAGTACCCTCGACCAATTAGTAGGCCTGGTAGAGCGGCATGTGGCTACGCAGGACTTGATACGGGACACTGAGACTTTGCGTACCGCCCGTCGGTCCGGCCCCTCCAAGCCTAGGGCCAAGGACCCCCCGCTGACAACGGTGCAGGAGTCCCCTACCGTCCCGTCTGAGGCCGCGGCCGCCATTCCTGAGGTCCGGAAGGTTCTGTACCCTAAACGACAACCCGTCAAGGGGGTTTCCGTCCCCATTAGATGTTGGCGATGCCAGCGGGTGGGACATATGGAAGCCCAGTGTCCACTCACCACGGAGCCCATGGATTGTGGGGTTACCCGGCGGGGTTCAATGTATGCTCAGGTGGTGTGTACCGCTGACCTGGTCTCCCCAGAGACGGAGCCCCACTTGTGCCAAATACAGGTGAATGGATGTCCGGTTACAGGATTGTTGGATTCCGGAAGCTTAGTGACCCTTGTGCGATCCACCTTGAGGGCTAAAGTAAAGGCCACAGGACGTACCGTGGGGGTGGTTTGCATACATGGGGACCGCCGAGACTATCCCACGGGGATTGTCACCATCACAGCACCTTGCGGTCAGGTGCAACATGAGGTGGGACTTCTTAACACTCTTCCCTATGACGTGATCCTAGGAAGGGATCTGCCCTATTTTTGGACTTTATGGAAGGGACCCCCTAAGTCTCCTCAGATATTGGTCAGTCCGGGACCTGAGCCCTACAATCCTGAATCCGGGACACCTGCCGTAGGGGTCCCCATGATAGGGACAGAATGTGAACCCGATAGGTCGCCCCTAGAGGTATTGGCAGGAGAGGCTGAGACGGTCGAACCCATCCCGGAGTTGGAGGCGTCCCCGGATACGTTTGGGACTGCCCAACTCCAGGACCCTACATTAATACATGCCCGGAGTCGGGTGACAGTAATTGACGGGGTGGCACAGCTGCCCGGTGCCCAGGTAAGGTACCCCCATTTCGCTCTTAAGCAGGATTTACTCTACCGGGTAGATGAAATACGGGGCGTGGGGGTAGAGCAGTTGGTGGTGCCCCAGCCGCATCGTCGGCGGGTCCTCGACTTGGCTCATAAACACCTGATGAGTGGCCACCTAGGGTTCAAGAAAACGCAGGAGCGAATATTGCAAAGGTTCTATTGGCCCGGGGTCTTTGGGGAGGTAAAACGGTTCTGCGAAACCTGCCCGGAGTGTCAGCTTACCGCACCCCTGACCCATTTTCGCAGTCCGTTGGTACCGTTACCCATTATAGAAGTCCCTTTTGAACGGATAGGGATGGATCTGGTGGGGCCCCTCGTAAAGTCCGCTCGAGGGCACCAACACATCCTAGTGATCGTTGACTATGCCACCCGGTATCCCGAGGCGATACCTCTCAGACATACTGCAGCAAAGCTTATAGCTCGGGAGTTGTTTGCTGTGTTCTGCCGGGTGGGGTTGCCCAAGGAGATCCTTACGGATCAGGGGACCCCATTCATGTCTAAAGTGACCAAAGAGCTATGCCGGCTACTCCAGATCAAGCAGTTGCGTACGTCTGTGTATCATCCTCAAACGGACGGTTTAGTCGAGCGTTTCAATAAAACCCTGAAAACCATGCACAAAAGGGTAATTTCAAAAGACGGGAAAGACTGGGATATGATGCTTCCCTATTTGATGTTTGCCATCCGTGAGGTGCCACAGGCATCCACGGGGTTTTCGCCTTTTGAATTGTTATACGGGCGACATCCCCGGGGATTGTTGGACCTGGCAAAGGAAACATGGGAGCAAGAGCCCACCCCCCATAAAAGTGTGATTGAACACATTTTGGGTATGCAGAACCGCATAAGCGCGGTCATGCCAATTGTGAAGGAGCATTTACAGGAGGCTCAGGCCGCGCAAAGCGGCCGCTACAATAGACAAGCCACCGTGCGGACCTTTAAACCCGGGGATCGGGTGTTGGTATTAATCCCCACGGCGGAGAGTAAATTCCTGGCTCAGTGGCAAGGCCCCTACGAGATAAAGGAAAGAGTCGGGGTGGTTAACTATAAAGTATTGCAGCCCGGTAGGCGGAAACCTGAACAAATATACCATGTCAACCTATTAAAACCTTGGCAGGAACGGGAAAGCCTGATGGCTGTTTTTTCCCCATCTCCCTCCTCTTCGGGTCGTTCACCTCCGGCTCCAGCGACCTCCGGAGAGGACGAACCGGAAGTAAGGATTGGAGAAGCCCTCACCAAGACTCAGAGGCGAGAGGCCAGACGGTTGGTTCAGCAGAACCCCGATGTCTTCTCCGAGCTGCCCGGTAGGACCAGTCTGATACGACATGATATTGTCACCGAGCCCCACCTGAAGGTACGCCTGAAGTCATACCGGGTACCGGAGGCTCGACGACAAGCCATATCGGAGGAAGTAAAGACAATGTTACGCCTGGGGGTCATCGAAAAATCCCGGAGTGAATGGACTAGTCCGATTGTCCTAATACCAAAACCCGATGGCTCCTTAAGGTTCTGCAATGACTTTAGGAGATTGAACGAAATATCCAAGTTCGATCTCTACCCCATGCCCAGGGTGGATGAGCTGATTGATAGGCTGGGACAGGCGCGGTATTTTACCACGCTCGACCTGACCAAGGGGTACTGGCAGGTGCCACTGACGGAGTCCGCCAAGGAGAAAACCGCTTTTGTTACGCCGGAGGGTCTCTTCCACTATGTTGTCTTGCCTTTTGGGTTACATGGCGCTCCGGCCACGTTCCAGAGGTTGATGGACTTAGTGCTGGAACCCCACCAGGCGTATGCATCAGCGTACCTTGATGACATCATTATTTACAGCTCCGATTGGCAGACCCACTTGGAACAGGTACAAGCGGTGGTGGACGCGCTTCGAACAGCCGGATTGACAGCCAATCCCAAGAAATGTGCATTGGGACTCACGGAAGCCCGCTACTTGGGCTACGTGATAGGCCAAGGAGTGATTAAGCCCCAAATTAACAAGGTTGAGGCGATCCAGAAGTGGCCTAGACCCCTGACCACGAAGCAGGTTAGGGCCTTCCTGGGTATCGTGGGGTACTACAGGAGGTTTGTAAAGGATTTTGCGGGACTATCAGCCCCCTTGACGGACCTTCTCAAAGGCAAGAAGTCAGTCATGGTGCGCTGGACTCCGCAGGCCGAGGACTCCTTCCGGGCCCTGAAGGGGGTCCTGTGCGGACAGCCCGTTCTCGAACACCCTGATTTCCGGAAGGAGTTCATAGTACAGACTGACGCCTCAGAGGTCGGCCTGGGGGCAGTGCTGTCTCAGGTGGTTCAGGGGGAGGAACACCCCGTCACCTTCTTAAGTAGGAAGCTCACCCCTCCCGAGCGGAATTATAGCGTAGTGGAGAAGGAGTGCCTGGCAATCAAGTGGGCCTTGGAGTCCCTACGCTATTACCTGCTGGGACGGCAGTTTCGCTTGGTGACGGATCACTCTCCACTGGTCTGGATGAGGTCCGCCAAGGAACGGAATGCCCGGGTTACCCGGTGGTTCCTTTCTCTGCAGAACTTCCGGTTTACGGTTGAACATAGGGCCGGTAGGTTGCAGGGCAACGCCGATGCCTTGTCCCGCGGCCCGTGTTTGATGGCGGGAGTTCAACCCCGCACGCTTGAACTGAGGGGGGGTATGTGAGACTGTGACCGGGGTTATCTATGACGGCCGGTATGTCTCGCCCCAGTTGTGCTCACTCCATGATAGAAAGTAAATCCACTCTAGGGTTAATGCTGTTTCCCTACAGGCTGAAGGAAGGGTTAAATAGAATCAGGAACAAGGGCAGGTGTGCCGGGTGTGGGGGAGTGAACACAACTCCCTGAGTTCTCTGCTGGAGAGGCACATGTATATTGTTGTGGACTTTTGTTTGGACATTAAAACCATGTGCTGTGAACCTTAATGCCTGGATCCCGTGTCTTCTGCTGCGCAGCCGACCGTGCTACCTCACAGGGTGTAAAACAACTATAATCCCTAGGTGAACAAAATATAGCAACTCTGTAAAGAGAAAGCAGTGACACCCATGTCTATAACAGAAAGTAGCCAGCTTGTTTGGGTAAATGCAATATCAGCCTGCTAGAGGCTCAGGAAATCAGGATTTCCTGAGCGTCTAGCTTGCTGGTATTGTATTAACCCTAACAAGCTGGCCTTATGCCTTAGTCATTTTACTATATATACGATTTTTTTGTATATCAGGATCCTTTGGTCTCATGGGATTGTTCTATTGTCGTTGTATTCGCATTTCTTTACATGTTAATTGATTATACAATTGGGGGTTGTGGTGTTCGGTTTACTATGGGTTTTTGTCCCAGAAATTGGTTTTTATTGTTTTTAAATTTTGCATCCTATAAAGATTATTTGCATTTTGCTATTCAGTGGAGTGCTTTTATATGCTGGTCTCTTTCTCCTTCTTTTTTCTATATTTGAGCGGTATTTAGCACCCCTGCGTCAGCTGTGATAATTACTTCTTATTACTTGCTGTGTAACTCCACACCTCTATATCCACGGGGTGTGATGAGGTAACTTGGAACAGGGGAGCCTACATGGACCCTAAGGCTAGGGTGACCCTAGCTGTCACAGTTCCCAAGTATACGTCTAATGGTGAAGATGTTTGAGCCGCCTGCCTAACCCTAGCTCCTGAATTGCCCTGGTTTATACACTTTCTCCCCCACCCCTGGGAAGGGCATGATAGGACTGGTTTCTCCCACACAAATTTGACATACAGGGAAAATCCAAAACTCAAACTCACTGCACACACACACACACACACAAAAACACACACACACACACACACACACACAAGACAATACGTGCTCAGGAGGAAATAAGGAATCAGGGAGGAAATAGACAACGAGAATATTTCCACAACACACCAAATAACACACAGGACATCACCAGAACAAGATCACCACAGCACAAGGATTGGTATCACGAATTAAGCTATAATCGGCATGGGGGAACAGGCTCCACCAACTTTTAAGGGCAAAGGTGGCTGTGATAGGTCTCCTGTAACCTGGGACGCTAGCAGCAGTCCACAGGCTTGCAGAAATTTAACTCCTGCTAGACTGATCACCAATAAGTACACAAAATCACCATGGAAACCATAGTGTGACATGTCAGACTCTACAGTGTGAACAGGGCCAGAAGTCGCCATGACACCCGGTGAGTTTAGAGTTGAACACTGTGTGACAACAACACTTTATTAAACATAACCAAATTTCATGTACTCTTACAAGTTATAGATTGTTAAATGTATACAAAATCAGAACTAATAACAGCACAAGAATACATCATCAGAACAACCAACAGTATCAAAATACATCACTAGAACCCCTCTCAGTACAGAAACATATCACCAGAACCACCAGCAGTACAGACATACAACAGTAGAACTCCCATCAGTACAAAAACACAGCATAACTACCCTCATCAGTACATAAACATCACCAAAACCACCAGCAGTACAGAAATACATCACCTCAATTACCATCAGTACATGAATACATCACCAGGACCAACATCAGTACAAAGTACATCAATTATAATGTCAAGTCAAACCAATATACATTTGTATTTCAATGTACCTACAACTCCCAGTATGTACTTAACAACATCTCTTAGTATCGCCTTACTATTGTTATCAGTCATCATCAGACTGCTGAACATACAGGAACTACAATACTGGTGATATAAGGTACCTTATAGATCACTTTGTCTCGGAATGGAGTCGTTCTCATTCTTTTCTTTATCTTGTTCAGATGCCATGATGACTTTTCACAGCCACAGCTCATCTCTACAGACTTGCATCATTTCTGGTCTTATGCCGCATATCTCAACATGATGCCCTTAAAAATAGCAGTGTGATTATTATGCCCTTGTGTAAGAATAGCTGCTCTACTCTGTGCTCCTGAATAAATAATTGCTTCTCACTGTGTTCCTTGCACAAAATATGACCCGCACACTGTCCTTATGATACATGCCTTCCACAATGTCCTCTCCTTTCCATACTGGGCCCCCTCTTCACACTGTCCTCTCACTCTGTGTCCCCCTTATACTGCTCAGTCTCTATGCAGTTCCCCCTCATCACACTTCCCCTCATTGACATACTGTCACGCTCGCCGCCGGGTGATGGTACTGTGGCAAGCTCAAGTGGACCCACTGGACCACAGGGAGACCCTAGGTCAACCCTAATGTGGGGTAGAGAACCAGGACTGTGGCAACTGATCCCCAGGACAGCTGTGAACATAGAAGCAGATGGGACAGAGTCTCAAGTTCGGACAGGGACTACAAGGGTAGCTCAAGACAGGTAGCACAGGCAGGACAGACAGGCAGAGTCTCTAGAAGTAACAGGGCAAGACGGACAGGCAAAATCACTAACAGCAGATGGCATGGCCAGGGCAGGATGAACAAGCAGAATCTTTAGTACCAATAGGGCAGGCAGAGTCCAGGTACAGGCAGGATGGGACTAAAACCAGGTGCTAACAAGCAGGACGGGCTGGTAACCAGGTATGGGCAGGACAGGACTGGGACCAGGTGCCAACAGACAGAACGGACTGGTAGGCAGGTACGGGCAGGACAGGCTGGACCCATGCAGCAACAGGCAGGACAGGTTGGGACCAGGTACAGAAAAGGACAGGGCTGGACCCAGATGCTAACAGGCAGGACGGGCTGGGACCAGGCACAAGACAGGACAGGACCCAAGTTCCAACAGGCAAGATTGTATGGTAACCAGGTACAGGCAGGACAGGCTGGACTCAGGTGCCAACAGGCAGGATCGGTTGGGACCAGGCAGGACAGGACAGGACAAGACAAGCAGGACGGGACGGGTGACCTGACAACTGACTAGACAGAGTAAACTGACTAACAGGATCTATGGTGTTGAACAGGCAACTCCCCTAGTGGGAGATTGCCTTAAATACCCAGTGCCTCTCAGTGGTAAGGGGGCTTTACACACTGCAATATCGTTAGTGAATTATCGTCGGGGTCACGGTGTTTGTGACGCACATCCGGCTTCATTAAGGAGATCACAGTGTGTGATACCTACGAGCAACCTTAAACGATCGCAAAATAGGTCAAAATCGTTTGCCGTGGAGAGGTCGTCCTGAAACCAAAAATCGTTGTCTGCTTATTAGCAATGTTGTTCCTCGTTCCTGCGGCAGCACACATCGCTGTGTGTGACACCGCAGGAGCGACGAACATCTCCTTACCTGTGTCCCACCGGCAATGCGGAAGGAAGGAGGTGGGTGGGATGTTACGTCCCGCTCATCTCCGCCCCACCGCTTCTATTGGACGCCTGCCGTGTGACGTCGCTGTGATGCCACACAAACTGCCCTCTTATTAAGGAGGCGGTTCGCCGGCCAGAGCGACGTCGCAGGGCAGGTAAGTCCGTGTGACGGGGACTAACGAGGTTGTGAGCCACGGGCAGTGATATGCCCGTGTCGCACAACCGACGGGGGCGGGTACGATCGCTTGCAATCTCGCTAGCGAGATCGCAGCATGTACAGTACCCTTTAGGCTGAGAGTCACTTTCTATGAGTGGCACGCTGGCCATTTAAGAGGAGGAGCACTCACGGAGGTCCTGTGATGTTCACACAGACTTCGGGAGGGGGAAGGAGAAGAAACCCACATGGAGGAGGGAGCAGGTACACCAGGAAGCAAGGGAGGCAGGCGCCACGGAGAGTCAGAGCGCGTCCCTGCAGGAGAGGAAACGCATGGATGCAGTGTTACACATACTGTCCTCTAAAGGCTATTCCTTTACACTGTCCCCATACTACTCTCTCTCTATATCACCCCTCCCCCACACTACACAGTCTCTATTCTCTGCCCCTTTACACCTTTACCGTCTCCTCACAATAGTCCCCTCAAAGTCTCCTCACACATTTGCTCCCTCGCTCATACGGTCAACTCTCACATCCTCCTCGCTAACCATACTGTCTGCTCACAAATCCCCCTGTTACTATGTCTGCACCCATCCCCTTTGTACCCCATACTACAGTATGTACACATACATTCCCCCTTGCTCCTCATACTGTTTCCTCATACATCCCCCCTCGATCCCCACACTCTGTAGGTGCACATCCCTTCCCCTAGCTCAACATACTGTGGCTGCACCCATCCCTTTCCTGCTTCCATACTGTCCTCAAATTTCTTTCTCACACCCATCCCCCTTCACATACTGTTTCCTCATACATGCACCCTCCTCGCTCCCCATACTGTGTCTGCACTTACACCTCTTTTGCTTCCATACTGTGTCTGCCCACTGTCACGATGTACTCTAAGATGTACAATAGCAGTACAGCGCAGTAATGTGGGACTGAGAGGATTCCTGAAACTATCTGAGAAGGTAGTTAGCTGGTAAACCACTAGGGGGCGTAAAAGTGGAGGAAACGTATGAGCAGGGAATTCCCTAGAAGAGGTAATACTAGTCAAGCCCACCAGATGGCAGTAGAATCGTCGGAAAGCTGTGTCACAACATGAGGTCTTGTAAGTACACAAGGGCAAAGTCTAAACGTAGTCAGAGGGAAGCAAATAGTCAGTAGCCAGGAAATCAGAGCCTAGAAGCGAGGGGGAGTGTGAAGACAAGACAGAATAAAGGTAAACAGATAAGGAACGAACAGGGAGACAGCGGGAGAGACACTGATGGAAACAGACTACACAGGAGGTTAACAGGTCAGGTGAACACAGAGGTCAGGAGGGGGCAGGGCAGACAACAGGTCACTCAAGAGCAGAACACAGCAGAGCCAGACGTATCACTGGCGAAGTCCAAGAGAAACAGTGCCCTAATAAAGCAGCCTGACCTCCAGAACGAGGCAGAAAGGATTAACCCCTAACGTGACTTGCATCAGAAGTGAAACTAAAAAAAAAGGCTCAGCTCCAGCTGAGCCAGGAGTCAATCATGACACCCACATTTCCCCTTCATACTTTTCCTCATAAATTCCCTCCTTCGGGCTCCTCATACTATTTCCTCATACATTCCCACCTTACTCCACATACTGTGTCCGCTCTCATCCCCTTTGCTCCTGATACATTCCCCCCACACACCTCATACTGTTTCTCATACATCTCCTTCGTCACTCCTCATACTGTTTCCTTATTCATCCCCCTCTCGCTTCTCATACATCCGTCTCCTTGCTCCCCATACAGTGTCCACACTCATCCCGCCCTCGCTCCCCATACTGTGTAAGCATATATTTCCCCCTCCTTGCTCTTCATACATCCCCCACTTGCTGCCCCATACTATGTCTGCATACCTTCTCCTCTTGCTCCTCATAGTTTTCTCATTCATCCCCGCCTTGTTCCCCATACTGTTTCTGCACCCATCAGCCCTCCCAGCTCATACTGAGTTTGCACCCATCTCCCCTCACTGGTATATTGTGTCCTCAAATTTCTGTCCCCCTCACTCACTGTACCGCGTCTGTACCCATCAGCTCCCTCGCTCCCCATACTGTATCCTTAAATTCTCACATGTTGCTCCCTATACTGTGTCCGCAAATTTCTTCCTTCCCCTTGCTCCCCATACTGTGTCTGCACTCATCCCCTCCCTCATTCCCCATACCGTGTCTGCACCAATCACCCCTTCCCAAACTGTGTCCTCAAATTTCTCTCCCACCCCTCCCAGCTTTCTATTCTGTGTCCTTATTGATTCACATTCATGTTCCCCCCAGTGCTCGTTTTCCATACTCTGACCTTAAATCACCCCTAAATACAATAAATCTTCAATGTCTTCAGCTCCATCGGCGCCCTTACCACCAATGTAAATAGAAGACACGGCACTTCTGTAGGTGGTGCACAAGTAGGATTCAATCCCATAAGCAATGTAAAAAGATAATTTGGCACTTAAATCTTTATGTAAAAGGAAGTGAAATTATTCCCAGAGAATAACCAGCACAAACATTTCGGTCCTTTATGGACCTTCCTCAGTGTGCAGTGGTGATTGAGTGAAGGAGGCTCCTGGGAGAAAATGGCGCAACTGTGTACCTTGAGGTGTCCACTGCTGATGTGAGCGAGCGCCAAGGTTTTTTTTTTTAGAACATTTGCATGCCAAGTTTTCTTTATTTTACCACCAATGTAGTCTGCGCCCCTGTGGCACTGGAGAGTGACGTTAGCAGCATAGTCAGATGACCTAATCACACTGCTGGATTAGCCTTGACTCAGAAATACTGGCGATCAGTACTTCAATTGTACTCGTGTTTGAACGACACGAGTACAATTGATTGCCTGGAGCTGTCGTGCTGCACCCTCTCTAAGCCGGCTGTCAGCTTGACAGTTGGCTCATATAACTGACAAATACCAGTGCGGGGAGTGAAATGCAGCCGCTGGAGATGTACCACCCCTGTGTCAGCAGCCGAGCTGCTTGTATCCGGGTTCGCTGTGGCTCGAGGGTCTCTGGACCTGGGGGTCGTGCGGCCACTCAAATGAAGGGGGTTATTTACAAGGAATTTTATAGCGTTCGTGATGCCACCCGTGGTGCGCGGTAACTGGGGTGAATACCACCACTGCCGTTGGGGAGTACACGAGGTGATGACGGGGGGCAGCCAGGTGATGTGACCCTCCACGGGTAGGGGGGAATGCCCCGGGACTCGGTGTAGGGGAAGCCGTGGGATGTAGGTTTAGGAGGTTGGAAGGCAGGGGGCAGGGAATTCACAGTTGGTAGTCGTGGTGCTGGATGAGGTTGGTGCTGTTTTGGAAGGCCATTACATACACAGACTGTAGTTAAACCAAAAGTCCTGGAGTACCGCTGCCGCTGAGGGGAGCCCATCCAGGTGTCCGCTCCCAATGATATTGCTTTACTGTGTTCCAGTCTAGTCTGACCTTCCGGGAGCTTCTACGCCTGAGCCCCTCACACCATGAGGGCTGCTGCTTTGCTGTCCTGGGAGCTCAAAATACCCAGCTTTCTCTCCCTCTGAGAGCTACTATTTTCCTCCTCTCTCCTTGCTCCCCTGAAGTCGCCCACCTGGGGGTCAGGGAGGGGAGGTGAGGAGTGTAGTCAGTACAGTCGGAGTGAGGGAAGAGAGGAGGTTGGGAGTGGTGGCTCCCAAGGGAAGCTATCTAGGTTGCAGACGGTGGTCTGGACCTAGAGGAGTCGGAACCCCGGTCGCAGGGGATTGCGGCTAGGTGCCTGGACCTGTCAAGGAGGACGGTCAGCAGCCTGGCACTGTCACCGGTCCGGGACCGAAGGCATGGCGGGGTACACGGACCCCAGGTCGGGGAGAAGCTTCAGGCAATCCGGAAATTAACCTGACGAGAATGGAGCCTTTATGATCTGTTCCCACCCGCTCCAGAATCAGGGCACTAGCGCAACGAGGGGGATAAAGCCTTCCAAACAAACGGTCCAAGAAAATCCCAAGTGTGAGCCCTGAGAGCAGGCTCCCACACTTAGCCACAGTGGGGAGAGGGACCCGGCAATTTTCAGACTACTGGGCCACTACGTTGAAGTTAAACTTAGTGACAGGAGGCAGGTCACGGATCACCAGGCAACACTGTAGTGGATGGGACCCGGACGAGCTCCCCTCAAGCGGTAGCGATACCCCGAGATTTGGTTTACCCGGTTGTCAGCGTCTGCTTATTGACTGAGTGAGTACCTGGGTGATCCCTGTGTAAGTCATGTACAGGGTGGGCTCCTTTGTGTTAGGCACACCTCTCACTTTCCCTTCAGCTTACACACAGCACCTCCTCAGGTCTCCAAGTCCACAGCCGAAGTCAGTTGAGCTGTTGCTATAGTAACCAAACAGTCAAAGGCAGATGCAAAACAGTGGCCTCTTGTGGCTGGTCAGTAACAATGCATACAATGAATAGTAAATAAACATTTTGCATTCACAGTGAATAAAGGTCATTAATACACTCTTACCCTATCACATGTCAGTAACAATGCATACAATGAACGGTAAATAAGCATTTTGCATTCACAGTGGATAAAGGTCACTCTCATGCTATCACATGCCACCCCACTTGAGGTTGACGTCCTCGGCAACCCTTCACATACAAATTCATCTTGCGCATAGCGCTGTGGAGGTACACCAGCATTGGACCTGGTTGTCCTACGCAAAGCCGTAGGATTGGGGACTTCGAGTACATTAATTGGGGGAGGGGATGCCGGTTGCGCAACTCCCTCCCTGGGTGGCAAGCTTACCACAGACGGAACCTCAGTTGGTCCTGGGACAGGGACAACCCACCATTCCTCAACTAAAGGGGTTTCCGTTGTACTCAGAGTAGGGGTAAGCACCTCCTCTGTCGCTTTGGGCTCTTCAAAGGTGCAGCGTCTCAACATGTTACGATGAAGGTTCCGCGAGGGTCCCCCAGTCCCCACTGGCTCCACCTCATAGACTGGGATGGCAGGATATACCCTCCTTTTCACCACACATGGGATTGCCTCCCACCGCCCATCCAACTTTCCAGTTGGCTTTTTGGCCTTGCCCATCACTCGGTCACCCGGAGCATACTCGTCTTTCTGCACGGGTCCAGGATTGGGGTGTACCACTTGTTTGAGGCGCTCCCCCACAACTTTGTGCACTGCTCTCAGCCTACGCCAGTGCTCTTGCGCCTATGCAGTGTTATTTCTCGGAGGTGGCTCCATTGAATCAGGCATATGGAGATCCTCGATTTCTCGTCCGGCTCTCCCAATCATGAGCATATGTGGTGATTAACCGGTGGTACTGTGTACCCTGTTGTTATAGGCCCACATCAGTTCAGGTAAGTATTCAGGCCACCTAGCCTTTTGACTATCCTCCAGAGCCCGCAGCATCTGGAGCAAGATGCGATTGAATCGCTCGCATGCCCCATTCCCTTCTGGGTGATATGGGGTCATGCAGGAACGCTCTTTGCCATAAAGCTGGTACAGCCCTGGAAGCATGCCCCCTGATCTGAATGAATCCTCTTTGGACACCCAAACACCTGTATAAACTGTTTACAAACTTCCTCAGCTGCTGACTCTGCTGTCTGGTCAATGGTGGGTACGGCCACTGCATATTTTGTAAAATGATCTGTCATAACCAATCAGTATGAGTGTCCTGAGGCAGAATACCCAATCTGTACATAGTCAATCATCAAGATTTCTAGGGGTGCAGACGTGAAGATGGCCTGGACAGGGGCCCATTGTTCGGGACTCTTACTCAACCCGCAAGCTCGCCACTTCAGACATGCCTCAGTTACCATATCTCCCAAGTCAGGGCAATATACTAGCCGTTGGAGCCACTTGTAGGTCTTATCGCTCCCAAAATGGGCGCCCCTCTCATGGACATCTTGGGCGGCCTCTGATCCCAAAGACATAGGGATAACAATCTGTTGTCGGTACTGCAACTCAGACTTTAAGTATACAGTCCGGCACAGGACTCCCTGGATAACATTTAGCTTATCCCACTGCCTCAGCAACTTCTGGCCTTCTGTGGTCAGGCAGGCCCTCTCTTCTGGCCGTGGACAGACTTTGGTCCGGACCCACTTTCTCACTCTCCGTAGGTCCGGACAGGCATCCTGGATTCCCCACCAATCATCCAAAGCCTTCCCCAACACCATTGGCATCCCAAAAGCCACCCCACTTGAATGTGCCAAGTTCTGGAATAGAGGTAATCGACCGAGATTCACTGTTTCAGTGTCCTCTAGCTCATCAGCATTCCGGGTGGGCAATCCTACAGGAACTCGGGAGAGTACATCAGCATTGCTGTTCTCCCTTCCAGACCGAAACTGGATGTAGTATTGGTACTTGGAAAGGCGAGCCATCCACCTCTGTTCAAGAGCTCCTAGTTTGGCGTTCCCTAAGTGTGCTAATGGGTTATTATCAGTCATTACAGTCACTTCGGCACCCGTCAGATACTCAGTAAACTTTTCTGTCATGGCCCATACCAGTGCCCAAAGCTCCAACTTAAAGGAACTATAGTTGTTGGGGTTGCGCTCTGACTCCCTCAGAGACCTACTGCCATAAGCAATTACTCTCTCACGTCCATCTTGAATTTGTGATAGTACTGCCCCCAGACCATGTAAACTCCTGTCAATATATAACAAGAATGGGGCATCGAATCGCGCATAGGCCAGAACCGGGGCACTTGTCAATGCCTTTTTCAGTGCTTCAAAGGCTTCTTGCTGATGTGATCCCCACTCGATGGGCCGAGTCTTGGGTTCCCCAGCCATGCCCCTCAGCAACTCATTTATCGGGCCAGCCAGATGAGCAAACTTTGGTAAAAATATTCGGGAATACCTGGCCAGACCCAGAAAGGCCCGCACCTCTTGTAGGTTATTTGGCCGCGGCCACTTCTGAACTGCCTCCACCTTACTGGTGGCCGGCTGCACCCCCTCTGGGGTGACCACATGTCCTAAGTACTCTATCTGATGTTGAAACAATTGACACTTCCTGGACTTGATCTTAAGACCATGGTCTCGCAACCGCTCTAGGACCTGTGGCAATTTTTGGAGGTGATCCTCGAATGAAGTTCCGAAGACTATCAAATCATCCAGGTATATCAATACCGACTCAAAGTTGAGGTCACCCAGACAGTGCTCCATCAACCGCTGAAAGGTCCCTGGGGCATGGGACAGGCCAAATGGCATGTGATTAAACTCGTAGAGTCCCATAGGTAGAATGAAAGCCGTCTTTGCCTTGTCCTTCTCGGCCACCGGTACCTGCCAGTACCCACTGGCCAAATCAAGAGTTGAAAAAAACTGCATGACAGGGCGGACAACGACTCTTCAATCCGCGGAAGAGGGTAGGCATCCTGGACAGTCTGGGCATTCAGTTTCCGGTAGTCCACACAGAACCGGAGGGATCCGTCTTTCTTCCTCACCAAGACCACTGGTGCTGCCCATGGACTTTGGCTCTCTTGGATCACCCGATTTTCCAACATGCTGGCCACCATATCTTTCACCTCCTGATACGTCTTGGGTGGAATTTGCCAATAGCGTTCCCGGATTGGCACAGCATCACCGGCAGGAATTTTGTGTTCAATGGCGGAAGTACACCCGATGTCTTCATCATGTCTTGAGAACGCTTCCTGGTATTCCCAAAGAGTGTCTTTGAGAAGCTTTTGTTGCCCTGGGGTGAGGGTTCGGCAGTCCACTCCCATCAGAGACATGATCACTTGGCCATTCCATTCAGCTGTCGGGGTCTCTCTTTGTTGGACACCTACAGCATAAGTCCAGGCTGACCTCCTATCTGGCTATAATGTGAAACCCTTCCGACGAAGAATTTCCCCATCAAGCACATAGACTTCGGCCAGCAGGGTATTGCCTGGAATGGTTATTTTACTGTCTAGGACATTAATGCATCGTATAGGTGTGCATCCATTCTTTACGGTGACAAGAGCCCGGGGTATCAGTAGTCAGGTCGATGCTTCCCCTTGAGTCACAGGCTCGATCAGGACCTCCAGCCCATTCAGTCGTCGCCGAGCACCCTCAGGCAGCATCAATATTTTTTCCTGTCATGGTGGGATCTTCACCTGAGTCTTTAGCGGCACCCTCATTCGTCCGATGGGCTGACCGCACCTGGCGCTCTTTTGCAAGCTACAGCTCCTCACCATTTGCTGTAGAACTTTCTGTGTCGGACAATGCGTGGTGGCCAGTTGCCAAAACTTAGGCCCTTCGTGGCATACATGTGGTGATCTAGATCTCTAAACACATTCATACCCAGCGTCATGCCCAAGCCTCTCAGAGACTGATGGTTCACAAGCACAACCCCCTTCTTGCCAATGCTCTGGCTGAACAATTGGATATGCATCCAGACTATCCCTTGTACATCCATCTCATTGTTATTGGCATCTGTCAGCCAGATGACACTTCCATCTTCTAGTTCCATCAAGTGCCCAAAATGTCTCTCAAAGAATTCCAGCGGCGTAATTGTGCATTCCGACCCGGTATTGATTAGGCAGCGTACCCGTTGACCTGCTAATTCGGCTTCTATTACAGAGCTTTTGGCATACAGGTCATGTTCCTCATACACTGGGCTTGACTGTTGGATTACTGCCACAGGATGCCCAACTACTGCGGCGACCGGTAGTTATTACGCCGACTCGGCCCCCCATCTGTGCAGAGCAGTCTCTGGCAATATGGCCATATTGTTGACAGCGCTAGCATTGGGGCCCACGGCGGGGTTGGGGTCCCAATGTATCATACCTCATGGGAATCCGTCTCCTGGCCGGTTTTGCCATAGAGACTTGGGGTCACGGAGGCATTGGAGGTGAGTGAAGTGGTCGGTCCCTCACCTGAGCTACCTTCAGTTGGAGTTCTTGCATTTGTTCTGTTAAAGTCTGGATTGCATCCCTCAAGACAGCCGCCTCTCCTGATCTTTTCTGACCCTCTGCAATATGGGCGCTGCTCACCCACTTCTTGATCACAGGAGTTGATTCCTCCTCCCGTTCTAAAGCTGCTATTTAGCTGTCATCAAATGTCAGAGTTAAGTTGCTCCGAATCATCTCTCGGAGCTTATCCTGTAAAGACTTATTAGCTATCCCAGCAATGAACTGGTCCCTCAGAATCTTGTCCAGCTTCTGAAAGGCGCCCATGCCCGCTGAGTCATGTGTCCGGATCTCCTGCATTACTTCTTGCAAGGCGTTTGCATACCGCATAAGTGTTTCTCCTTCCCGCTGTGACCGATTGAAGAATCCACTCCTCAGCTCTGCCACTTGCACACGGGCCAAATGGACCCTCTCCAGCATGGTAAATACCTTCTCTATGGTATCTCTCTCGGATTCAGGGCGCACCATCAGTGTCCGTCGGGCATCACCCTCTAGGGCATTCAGAGCTACTTCTGCCTGTAACTCCGGAGTCAAGTTAGACATCCAATCCTGAAGGCTGATGTTGCTACCATCAAACCTAACCAAAGGAGGGAACAAAGTCCCCACTGGAAGGTACCCTATCTGAGCTAATACCGGGGGCGTTGGCTGATCTGGCACGTGGGGTGGGACTACTAGTGCCTCTCCGTTCCTGTCCATGGCAATTGCTGTATCCTGCCGACTATGCCAAAAATGTAGATCGTGTACAGGGTGGGCTCCTTTCTGTTAGGCACACCTCTCGCTTTCCCTTCAGCTCACACACAGCACCTCCTCAGGTCTCCAAGTCCACAGCCGAAGTCAGTTGAGCTGTTGCTATAGTAACCAAACAGTCAAAGGCAGATGCAAAACAAGCATTTTGCATTCACAGTGGATAAAGGTCATCAATGCACTCTCACCCTATCACACCTGCACCTTACGGCATCCCACTGAGTCCCGGGGCCTTCCCCTACCCGTGGAGGGCAATGATACCTTGCTGCCCCACTCCATCACCCCGGCTACTCCCAGCGGCGGTATCCCTTCATTACCGTACACCATGGGTAGTGTCACGAACTATACCTCCGCTGTAAATAACTTCCCCCGTTTTACGTTTAGAAGTGGCCCCAAGCCCCCGGGTCCGGAGACCCTCGAGCCACAAGTCATCAGTGCACACGGATCCGAGCGGTTCGATCCGCTGCAGGGGTGGCACAATTACATAGCAAAAACTTGCAGATTCCCTTTAAATAGATGATGAAAAATGTGTGAAGTCCCAGCAAACTCAAACCAATGCAATAATTCCAGACATCCATGGACTGCAATTATTATAATGGGAAATAATCTTTTAGGGCTTCCCAATATATTCAGGGGTGGAATAAACAGGTTCTTTACTTGGCTTACAGAGATATTATTATTATTATTATTTATTTATAGAGCACCATTGATTCCATGGTGCTGTACATGAGAAGGGGGTTACATACAGAATACATATACAAGTTACAATAGACACACTAGTACAGAGGGAAGAGGGCCCTGCCCTTGCGGGCTTACATTCTAAAGGATTTTGGGGAGGAGACAGTAGGTGGGGTGTAGGTTGGGCGGCAGCTCCGCACGGCGGTGGGGCGGCAGCTCCGCACGGCGGTGGGGCGGCAGCTCCGCACGGTGATGGGGTCATTGAAGATTATAGACAGTTCTGAACAGATGAGTTTTCAGGTTCCGTTTGAAGTTTGCAAGTGTAGTAGATAGTCTGACATGTTGAGGCAGCGAGTTCCAGAAGACTGGGGATGCTCGGGAGAAGTCTTGGAGGCGATTTCATGAGGAGCGAATGAGAGAGGAGGAGAAAAGGAGATCTTGGGAGGACCGGAGATTACGTTTTGGAGTGTAGCGAGAGATTAGTTCAGAGATATACGGAGGAGACAGTTTATGGGTGGCTTTGTAGGTCAGTGTTAGTAGTTTGAATTGGATATGATGGAAGATTGGGAGCCAATGGAGGGATTTGCAGAGAGGAGAAGCGGGGTGGTATTGAGGAGAGAGGTGGATCATTCAGGCAGCAGAATTAAGGATGGACTGGAGAGGGGCGAGCGTGTTAGCAGGGAGACCACAGAGGAGGATGTTGCAGTAGTCGAGGCGGGAGATTATGAGAGCATGCACTGGCATTTTTGTAGATTGAGAATTGAGGAAGGGACGGATTCTGGAAATATTTTTGAGTTGAAGATGGCAGGAGGTGGTGAGGGATTGAATGTGTGGTATGAAGGACAAGGCAGAGTCAAAGGTCACTCCGAGGCACCGAACTTTGGGTGCTGGGGAGAGCGTGATGTTATTTATAATAGATAGATCAGGTAGAGAGTGTAGGGGAGATGGAGGAAAGATGATCAGTTCAGTTTTGGCCACAATGAGCTTTAGGAAGCGAGAGGAGAAGAAGGAAGATATAGCCGATAGGCACTCTGGGATTCTGGACAGCAGAGAAGTGACATCTGGACCAGAGAGGTAGATCTGAGTGTCATCGACATATAGGTGGTACTGGAAGCTGTGGGACTTTATGAGTTGTCCCAGGCCAAATGTATAGATGGAAAAGAGTAAGGGTCCCAGGACAGAGCCTTGAGGGACGCCAACAGAGAGATGGCTGGATGAAGAGGTTCTGTGGTAGTGGGAGACACTAAAAGTGCGGTTGGAGAGGTATGAAGAGATCCAAGAGAGGGCGAGGTTTCTGACACCAAGGGAAGACAGGATCTGTAGTAGCAGGGAGTGGTCGACAGTGTCAAAGGCTGAAGATAGGTCTAGAAGTACGAGTATAGAGAAGTGGTTGTTAGATTTGGCAGTACGTAAGTCATTTGTGATTTTAGTCAGGGCAGTTTCTGTGGAATGATGTGGACGGAAGCCGGACTGTAGGTTGTCAAAGTAAGAGTTAGAGGAGAGGTGGGGGGAAAGTTCAGCATGGACGTGCTGTTCCAGGAGTTTTGAGGCGAATGGGAGTAGTGATATGGGGCGATAGCTGGTAGTAGAGGTTAGGTCAAGGGAAGGGTTCTTTAGGATGGGTGTGACTGTTGCATGTTTAAAGGCAGAAGGGAAGGTACCAGTTGTTAAAGATAGGTTGAAGAGGTGGGTTAAGGCTGGAATAAGGATAGTGGTGAGGTTGGGGAGGAGGTGGGATGGGATAGGGTCAAGTGCGCAGGTGGTGAGGTGCGCTTTTGAGAGAAGATGTGCAAGCTCTCCTTCGGTGATGGTGGGGAGGAAGTTTATGGGGGAGGGGCAGTGGTCTGTTATAAGAAGGGGTTGTGGTGGTTGAGCAGAAAAGACTTGTCTGGTTTGGTCGATCGTTTCTTTGAAATATGTGGCAAATTCTTCTGCGGAAATGAGGGAGGTTGGAGGGGGCAGTAGTGGGCGAAGGAGAGAGGTAAAAGTATTAAATAGCTGTTTGGGGTTGTGTGTTAAAGAGGATATGAGAGCTCTGAAGTAATCCTGTTCAGTAGAGGTAAGGGCAAAACAAAATGTGTGAATTGCATTTTTGAATATGGTGAAGTCTTCCTGGGAGTGCGTTTTCTTCCAGAGCCGCTCTGCAGCCCTAGACACTTGCCAAAGCTTTTTAGTGAGGCTGTTGTGCCAGGGCTGTCTATTGATTCGTCTCACTCTGCCGTGCACAAGAGGAGCAACTGAATCAATAGCTGATGTGAGAGTGGTTTTGTAGAAAGTGGTGGCACCGTTTGTGTTGTGGACTGAAGATATGGAGGACAGTGGTAGGATAGAGTCAGAAAGGGTGTGTATGTTGACGTGTGCAAGGTTTCTGCGGGGATGTGCTAGGTGCTGGACAGGGGGGGCAGGTGAGGAGGACAGGGCTAAAAAGGTCAGTAGATGGTGGTCAGATAAGGGGAGAGGGGAGGTTGTGAGATTAGATAGAGAGCAGAGACGGGTGAAAATAAGGTCTAATGTGTGTCCATCTTTATGGGTGGCAGAGGTGGACCACTGAGTTAGACCAAAAGATGAAGTGAGGGAGAGGAGTTTGGAGGCAGCTGACTGACTCAGCAGAGAGAAAGTGTAGAAGCCAGGCAGAGAACTGGTCGATAAAGGCAGTGGTAGGGCCCGGGGGTCTGTATATGACGGCCACTTGGAGGTTGGAGGGAGAATAGATGTGGACAGAGTGTACCTCAAAAGAAGGGAGGACAAGGGAGGGTAGAGGTGGGATTGGACTAAAGCTGCAGTTGTTAGAAAGAAGGAGGCCCACTTCTCCACCTTGTCTATTGCCAGGCCGAGGAGTCTGAGTGAAGTGGAGGCCGCTGTAGCACAGTGCAGCAGGGGAGGCAGTGTTGGCGGGTGTCAGCCATGTTTTGGTGAGACCCAGAAAGGATAGATTGCTAGAGGTAAAGAGGTCGTGAATGATGTGCAGTTTGTTACAGACCGAACAGGCTTTCCAGAGCGCTCCAGAGAGAGGGGGCGGCGGAGTGGGTGAGAGGGGAATGGATTTTATATTGGAGAGGTTGCGTTACTTACTAGTAGGTGGGAAGCGATAGGGGGTGATAAAGAGGAGTATCCCATCTGTGGGGGTCCAGGATTGGGAGATATGTCACCAGCAGTGAGGAGAAGTAGAGAAAGCTAGAGCAGGTGGGAGAAGGAGAGTGGACGGCATGGTCTGCATGTTATTAAGAGAGATCTGAGATTTAGGAGCAGGTCATCAGATGAGAACGGGTGGGGAAGTAAGAGGGAAGGGGAGATGAATATTTGTTTGGAGAGTGCTGGCGTTTGGGGATAGCGAAGGAGAGTGAGGAGGAGTGGAGCAAAGACTGAGAGGGTATCGGTGAACATGGTGAGAATAAGGTCTACATATGGGAAAATGAAAAAAAGTGTTGGGGAAAAATGCAAGCGACAGACACACAGTTAAAGAGGTAACGCTCACCTTCTGGTCACTTCTGGGACATTTCTGGTATGAATGTGGAGTGCCTGCAGGTTAGCATGCCATGGAAGATTATTGCTGTTAATCAGCAAATATAACAAACTAGAAGGTGGCCCGATTCTACGCATCGGGTATTCTAGAATTTTCGTATTGTGTAGTTCATGTATGATTTTTGTTATATATATATATATATATATATATATATATATATATATAGATAGATGTTGTTGTGTGTAGTTACCAAGTGTTTGTGTAGGGCGCTGTACATGTTCTGGGTGTTGTCTGGGTGTGACGGGGGGTGAGAGCGGTGTTGTATGTGTGTTGCGTTGTTTGTGGAGCGCTGTGTGTCTGTATCGTTGTGTGTGTGTGTGTGTGTGTGTGTTGCGCGGTTTGTGTGTGTGTGGTGTGTTTTGGGGGGAGGTATGTTTTGTGCAATGTGTGTGTTGTGCGGTATGTGCGTATATTTATGTATGCCGCGGTGTTTGTGTGTTGGGTGTTGTGTGTGTGCAGCGTTGTCTGTGTGTGTGGGTGTCTGTGTAGGGCAGTTGTTTGTGGTTCCCAGTGTGTGTGTGTGGTGTGTTGTGTAGTGAGCGCGCGTGTGTGTGTGTTGGGGGGAGGTGTGCACTTCCCATCGTGCTCCATCCCCCATGCAGTGCACTCCCCATCGTGCTCCATCTCCCATGCTGCGCACTCCCAAACGTGCTCCATCCGCCATGCTGCGAACCCCCCATCGTGCTCCATCTCCCATGCTGCGCACTCCCAAACGTGCTCCATCCGCCATGCTGTGCACTCCCAAACGTGCTCCATCCGCCATGCTGCGCACTCCCAAACGTGCTCCATCCCCCATGCTGCGCACTCCCAAACGTGCTCCATCCGCCATACTCCGCAGTCGCCATCGTGCTGCATCCCCCATGGTGCGCACTCCCAAACGTGCTCCATCCGCCATGCTGCGCACTCCCAAACGTGCTCCATCCGCCATGCTGCGCACTCCCAAACCTGCTCCATCCGCCATGCTGCGCACTCCCAAACCTGCTCCATCCGCCATGCTGCGCACTCCCAAACCTGCTCCATCCGCCATGCTGCGCACTCCCAAACGTGCTCCATCCGCCATGCTGCGCACTCCCAAACGTGCTCCATCCGCCATGCTGCACACTCCCAAACGTGCTCCATCCGCCATGCTGCGCACTCCCAAACGTGCTCCATCCGCCATGCTGCGCACTCCCAAACGTGCTCCATCCGCCATGCTGCGCACTCCCAAACCTGCTCCATCCGCCATGCTGCGCACTCCCAAACGTGCTCCATCCGCCATGCTGCGCACTCCCAAACGTGCTCCATCCGCCATGCTGCGCACTCCCAAACGTGCTCCATCCGCCATGCTGCGCACTCCCAAACGTGCTCCATCCGCCATGCTGCGCACTCCCAAACGTGCTCCATCCGCTATGCTGCGCACTCCCAAACGTGCTCCATCCCCCATGCTGCACCAGCATCAGCCTCTCTACCCGCAGCATCAGCCTCTCTCCTCCCAGCATCAGCCTCTCTACCCGCAGCATCAGCCTCTCTACCCGCAGCATCAGCCTCTCTACCCGCAGCATCAGCCTCTCTCCTCCCAGCATTAGCCTCTCTCCTCCCAGCATCAGCCTCTCTCCTCCCAGCATCAGCCTTTCTCCTCCCAGCATCAGCCTCTCTCCTCCCAGCATCAGCCTCTCTCCTCCCAGCATCAGCCTTTTCTGTCCCCAGCATAAGCCTCTCTCCTCCCAGCCTACCCCAGCCTCAGCCTCCCCCAGCATCAGCCTCTCTCCTCCCAGCATCAGCCTCTCTCCTCCCAGCATCAGCCTCTCTCCTCCCAGCATCAGCCTCTCTCCTCCCAGCATCAGCCTCTCTCCTCCCAGCATCAGCCTCTCTCCTCTCAGCATCAGCCTCTCTCCTCTCAGCATCAGCCTCTCTCCTCTCAGCATCAGCCTCTCTCCTCCCAGCATCAGCCTTTTCTGTCCCCAGCATCAGCCTCTCTCCTCCCAGCCTACCCCAGCCTCAGCCTCCCCCAGCATCAGCCTCCCCCAGCATCAGCCTCCCCCAGCATCAGCCTCTCTCCTCCCAGCATCAGCCTCTCTCCTCCCAGCCTACCCCAGCCTCAGCCTCCCCCAGCATCAGCCTCTCTCCTCCCAGCATCAGCCTCTCTCCTCCCAGCCTACCCCAGCCTCAGCCTCCCCCAGCATCAGCCTCTCTTCTCTCAGCCTCCCCATCCCAGCCTTCCCCAGGATCAGCCTCTCTCCTCCCAGCCTCCTCCAGCACGCCGTGCTCCTCTGCCGACACTCACAGATCCGATCGCATACACTCACATACATACACACCCGATCGCATACACTCACACACACCCGATCGCATACACTCACGCACACACACATTGACGATATTACACATACGCGCTCACACTCACAACATCCGGAGATACCACATGCTTCTGGCCATGTGATCCTCCGGCAGGTCCTGGAAGCTCACAGCACAGGATCGCCGCCGAGAAGCAAGCGATATCCCAGGATGCTGTGAGTGTGTGGATGCGATGTGATGTGTGTGTGAGGTGTGTGTGAGAGTGAGTGTGATCTGATGTGTGTGTGTGTGTGTATGTGTGTGTGTGTGTGCTGTTATGTGTGTATGTTCCGCCGCTGCAGGACTTTGATGCGCTGGTAACTATGCTACCATGGTTACCAGCGCATCTCGTCCCCTGCTCGCACGGGAGCCCACACCAGCATACGCCGGCCAGCCCCAGCAATGCGAGGGTATGTGTCGGCTGGGTTGGCGGCGTACGCTGATGTGGGCTCCCGGGGGTACAGTACTCACCTGGGAGTCGTGGCTCCGTGACCGTGTCGGTTCGGGGAATGCGTGGGGGGGCGGGGCCAGAGCTAGCGTGCATTGCGTGAGGGGGGTGGGGCGTGGCCGAGTTGCCAATGCCTGCAGGGTGCCGGGGCGAGAGGACAATCTGTGGGGGGGGGCCGGAGCCTGGGCGAGCGGCTGGCCAATCCGTGTGGGGTTGCAGCCTGGGCGAGCGGCCAATCCGTGCAGGGGGGCGGGGCCATGGCGAGCCCAGCGGCCAATCAGCTTTGTGTCACCGTAAGGACACAATTTTGGAGCAAGACAGACAGACAGACAGACAGACGGAATAAGGCAATTATATATATAGATAAGAATCTGGAATCTAAATAAATGATAACTCTAAAAAAACAGTACTGATCATACACAGTTACAGTCAGCAGTAGAGTAGTACATATTGTGCAGCACCCCTCATACTTTTGGATTTTCCCTCCCAGTAAATACTCATCATTCCCCATCTCTGCACAGTCTTCTAGCATTGAACCCCTCTGCATTAGCAGAAGACAATGGCTGGTATACTACAGGTCAGGTTCCTGCAGTATGCCGCAGACAAGGAGACAGCAATGTCATCGTACCACCAGTTATCCTAAGGGGGTAAGTAGGGAGCCGAGAATGGCGCCTTGCAACTGCAGTGCTGACAAGACCGCGGATATGTGACGCCCTGGACTAGCCAGGTAGTCACAGGTAGACCCCCTGCACAAACACCAGCCCCTAAAAAGGTGTAACCAGCCAACCTAAAAACCCTGAGTCACCCCTCTCAGGTCTTGACGTTCACACCCGGCGGCGGAGCCAGGCGGTTGGCCACGCCCTCCGAGGAGTTCGGAGAGCCTGAGGCGAGAAGAACACAAAAACAGATGAGTTAGGGAGTAGAGGAGAGAGGTAGCACTGTGTCAACATCTGTCAGGGATCTGGGTAGGAGCCAAGATTCCCTGTGACCAGGAGGCAGCGGTGGTGTCCACATTCACCACAACCCGTGGGTGGCATCACGGACTTACATCCCTAAACACCACGGCCTCGGCCGTGAACCTCACCACCGAAATCCCTACACGTAGTACCAGCTTCCCTTCAGAGCGACGTGACCCCCGGGTCCGGGAGGAGCTCGAGCCACCCACCGACGAGCACGGATCCGAGCGGCTCGGCAGCCGTCCGAGCCCTGGGGCGGTACAGATACAATTAAAAGCAGGAGGACACAGATCAGCACCCTGGTCCTGCCCAGTTCCTTAACCCCTTCACGACCGCGGGCAGTAAAATTACGTCCTATTTTAACGTGACTTAACGACCAGGGACGTAATTTTACTGCCTAAACTTCATTTGATTGCCGTGGCCATAGCAACGGCTTTCAAATGATGTCCCCTGCTGTTTCTTACAGCAGGGGACCTTTGCTTGACCCCAGGGGGGGTGGCATCGCCACCCCCTATCGACGATCGATGTGATTGGCTGTTCAAATCTGAACCGCCAACCACATCGATCGCACTAATTTCGGCAAAAATAATGCCCGAATTAGTGCGATCCTGTGAGATCCAGCTATGAGATGCCGCAGCTGCTGCAGCATATCATAGGTGGACCTCAAACATGCCGCCCCCAGCCCCTGCAGCACTGATTGGAGCGATCGTGCTATGACGCGCAATCGCTCCAATCAGTGTGCAGTGGGGCGGTCTGATCTGCCGGTGGCCGCCCTCCCCAGGCCTGTACTGCTCTGGGGACCCTCCCCCAACATGGCTGCAGCGTGGAGTGGCTGGTACTTTTGGTACCACGCCACCGCTGCTGCCGCCGCAGACGCCGCCTCTGCTGTCACCGCGCCAGCTCCAAAGGTAAGTATTGCGCTCCGGCGATGGCCCCTGCGCGCTCCCGTGAAGGCCCCTGCGCGCTCCCGTGAAGGCCCCTGCCCGTGCCCCCCCAGATCTGCCCCCCTACGCCCCGATCTGCCCCCCTACGCCCCGATCTGCCCCCCGGCATCCCGATCTGCTCCCCACGCGATCTGCCTGCCTCCTCTGTCATCTCTATTCTGCTTCCAAGGTTCCTTCCTTCTGCCTTTGCTTCTCCGCCCCCTCTGCTCTCCCTCTAACCCCCCCCCCATCTGCCCCCCCTCTGCCCCCCCCTCTCCCCATCCCCCCCTGCCCCCCCCGACGTCCTCTTACCTGCCTTCACGGGTCGTCCGAGGTCTTCACTGGCCCGATCACATCTGCCTCCATCGCTGGGTCCTTCTGCTGATCTGTCCAACGTCCTGCCTGCTGCTGGTGTAAAGCTGTCTATCTCACTGCCTTCTTGTTCCTCTGCAACTCTTCTGGTCAGTGATCCTCTTGGTACTGTGAGTATAACTTTTTTTTTTTTTTTTTTCTTGTATCCTGTCCATTTTTTACACCTCATCTGTCCGTGCGTCCCGCCAAGCGCTGATCAGGGATGCAGATAACGGATCTGCATCCGTGGTCAGTTTTTGGCATGACTTTTTTCCGTATTCGCGACGCTTTTTGTATCGCGTCCGTCCGTGCGTCCCGCCGAGCGCTGATCAGGGATGCAGATAACGGATCGGCATCCCTGCTCAATTTTTGGCGTGACTTTTTTCCGTATTCGCGACGCTTTTTGTATCGCGTCCGACCGTGCGTCCCGCCGAGCGCTGATCAGGGATGCAGATAACGGATCGGCATCCCTGCTCAATTTTTGGCGTGACTTTTTTCCGTATTCGCGACGCTTTTTGTATCGCATCCGTCTGTGCGTCCCGCCGAGCGCTGATCAGGGATGCACATAACATATCTGCATCCATGGTCAATTTTTGGCGTGACTTTTTTTTTTACGTATCCCCGACGCTTTTTTTATCGCATCCGACCGTGCGTCCTGCAGCGGCCGATCAGTGCACTGCGTCTGTGCGTTTGAAAAGTCAAATGGCGCTCCTTCTCTTCTGAGCCCCGCCGTGCGCCCAAACAATTACTTTCCACCACATATGAGGTATCTGCGTACTCAGGAGAAAATGCACAATACGTTTTATGGTGCATTTTTTCCTGATAGCTTTTTTTTTCACAAGGCTACCTAGTTGAAGCAACCGTTTTGTGGTAAAAAAAATTTTTTTCTTTTCACGGCTCAACGCTATAAACTTCTGTGAAGCCCCCAGGTGTTCAAAGTGCTCACCAAACATCTAGAAAAATTATTTGAGGGCTCTAGTTTCCAAAATGGTGTCACTTGTGGGGGAGCTCCACTGTTTAGGCACCATAGGGGGTCTCCAAACGTGACATGGCGTCCGCTAATGATTCCAACCAATTTTGCTGTCAAATGGCGCTCCTTCTCTTCTGAGCCCCGCCATGCGCCCAAACAATTACTTTCCACCACATATGATGTATCTGCGTACTCAGGAGAAAATGCACAATACATTTTATGGTGCATTTTTTCCTGATAGCCTTGTGAAAAAAAAAGCTACCTAATTGAAGCAACCGTTTTGTGGTAAAAAAAATTTTTTTCTTTTCACGGCTCAACGCTATAAACTTCTGTGAAGCCCCCAGGTGTTCAAAGTGCTCACCAAACATCTAGAAAAATTATTTGAGGGCTCTAGTTTCCAAAATGGGGTCACTTGTGGGGGAGCTCCATTGTTTAGGCACCTCAGGGGGTCTTCAAACCTGACATGGCGTCCGCTAATGAGTGCAGCTAATTTTGCATTTAAATGGCGCTCCTTGCCTTCCGAGCACTGCCGTGTGTCCAAACATTTGATTTCCACCACATATGAGGTATCTGCGTACTCAGGAGAAAATGGACAATACATTTTATGTTGCATTTTTTCCCAATACCCTTGTGAAAAAAAAAAGCTACCTAGTTGAAGCAACAGTTTTGTGGTAAAAAAAAAAATTTTTCTTTTCACGGCTCAACGTTATGAACTTCTGTGAAGCCCCCAGGTGTTCAAAGTGCTCATCAAACATCTAGAAAAAATATTTGAGGGCTCTAGTTTCCAAAATGGGGTCACTTGTGGGGGAGCTCCATTGTTTAGGCACCTCAGGGGGTCTTCAAACCCGACATGGCGTCCGCTAATGAGTGCAGCTAATTTTGCGTTCAAAAATTCAAATGGCGCTCCTTCCCTTCCGAGCTCCGTTGTGCACCCAAACAATTGATTTTTACCACATATGGGGTATCGGCGTACTCAGGAGAAAATGCACAATAAATTGTAGGGTGCACTTTCTCTTTTCTCCCTTGTGAAAATGAAAATTTTATGGCTAAAGTAACATTTTTGTGTTAAAAAGTAAAATTTTCATTTTTTCCTTCCACATTGCTTTGGTTCCTGTGAAGCACCTAAAGGGTTAATAAACTTTTTGGATGTGGTTTTGAGCAGAGTGAGGGGTGCAGTTTTTAGAATGGGGTCACTTTTGGGTATTTTCTGTCACCTCGGTCTCTCAAAGTCACCTCAAATGTGATGTGGTCCCTAAAAAAAATTATTTTCTAAATTTTGTTGGAAAAATGAGAAATTGCTGATGAACTTTGACCCCTTCTAACTTCCTAACGAAAAAAAAATTTGTTTCGAAAATTGCGCTGATGTAAAGTAGACAAGTGGGAAATGTTATTTAGTAACTATTTTGTGTGACATATTTCTCAGATTTATGGGCATAAATTTTCAAAGTTTGAAAATTGCGAAATTTTCAAAATTTTCGCCAAATTTCCTAAATTTTCACAAATAAACGCAAAAAATATCGGCCTAAATTTACCACTGACATGAAGTACAATATGTCACGAAAAAACAATCTCAGAATCGCCAGGATCCGTTGAAGCGTTCCAGAGTTATAACCTGTCAAAGTGACACTGGTCAGAATTGCAAAAAATGGCCCGGTCATTAGGGTGTTTTAGTGGCCGGGGGTGAAGGGGTTAAACCGGTTTGTTGGCTTGTTTTAGGGTACCGTCACACTTTAGCGACGCTCCAGCGATCCTACCAGCGATCTGACCTGGTCAGGATCGCTGGTGCGTTGCTACATGGTCGCTGGTGAGCTGTCAATCAGGCAGATCTCACCAGCGACCAGGGACCAGCCCCCAGCCACCAGCGACGCGTGGAAGCGATGCTGCGCTTGGTAACTAAGGTAAATATCGGGTAACTAAGCAAAATGGTTTGCTTGGTTACCCGATATTTACCTTGGTTACCAGTGCACACTGCTTAGCGCTGGCTCCCTGCACTCGTAGCCAGAGTACACATCGGGTTAATAAGCAAACTGCTTTGCTTATTTACCCTATGTCTACTCCGGCTACGTGTGGAGGGAGCAGGGAGCCGGCACTGGCAGCCTGAGAGCGGCGGACGCTAGTAACTAAGGTAAATATCGGGTAACCAAGCTAAGCACTTCGCTTGGTTACCCGATATTTACCTTGGTTACAGCTTACCACAGGCTGCCAGAAGCCGGCTCCTTGCTCCTGCACATTCAGATCGTTGCTCTCTCGCTGTCAAACACAGCGATGTGTGCTTCACAGCGGGAGAGCAACGTCCAAAAAATGAACCAGCACTGTGTGTAACGAGCAGCGATTTCACAGCAGGGGCCAGATCGCTGCTCAGTGTCACACACAGCGAGATCGCTAATGAGGTCACTGGTGCGTCACAAAAACCGTGACTCAGCAGCGATCCCGCTAGCGATCTCGCTATGTGAGAAGTACTCCTTAGTTACATTTACCACAGCTAAATCTCAGGAGGGATAAAAATAGAATGCAGTACTGATTGTGTTAGGCTATGTGCGCACGTTGCAGAAATACATGCAGTTACGCTGCGCTTTGTAGCGCAGCGTAACTGCATGCGTCCTGCGTCCCCTGCACAGTCTATGGAGATTGTGCAGGGGCCGTGCGCACGTGGCGTCTTAGAGCGCAGCGTTTCGGCTGCTGCCCGAAGCGCTGCGTTGAAGAAGTGACATGTCACTTCTTCCGTGCGCTTTGCCGGCAGCTCCTGCTCTGTCTATGGCAGGAGCTGCAGGCAGAGCGCATGGAATCGGCTTTTTTTTTTTTCTACGGACATTTTCTGCAGCGATTTGAAGCGCACGTATGCTCTTCAGATCGCTGCAGAAATTTCTGCAGGGCTACTACGCAACGTGCGCACATAGCCTTACACCTAAGCAAACACAAGAGGGCGAGCAAGCGCAATCAAGAGTTAGAAACTGAAAATACGAATGGTAAGGAGTCTTTTGCTTTGCAGACTTTTTTTTTTTGTACGTTAAAATGCTATAAAAAAAAAACCCACTATGCATAATGCTTTTAGATCTACAATTATTATTATTTACCCGGAGTGAGTCTTATATATATATATATATATATATATATACATACACATATATACACACAGTATATATATACATATATCTATATATATAATTGCTTTATTCTGTTTGTCTGTCTGTCTGTCTTGCTCCAAAATTCTGTCGTTACAGTGACAGTGTCGTTTCAGTGACAACTGTCGGATTGGCCGCTGGGCTCCGCTGGCCCCGTCCCCCCACGGATTGGCCGCTCGCCTCGGCCTGGCCCCGCCCCCCGCATGGATTGGCCGCTTGCCCCGGCCCTCTGCACGCATCGCCCGCTCCAGCGTACACCGGCTCCCGGTACATATGTGCAGGGAGCAGGCATACGCTGACGCCTCGCCCGCTCGGCCCCGCCCCGGAACACGTTGGCACGCTCGGCTCCGCCCCCGGTGGACAGAACTTTGCGATGCAGGGATCGTGACGGAGCCGGTATACGCTGGTAACCATGATACACATCAGGTAACTATAGGAAGCGCTTCCCTTGGTTACCCGATGTGTATCATGGTTACCAGCGTACACCGGCATACACATGTGCAGGGAGCCGGCATACGCTGACACCTCGCCCGCTAGGCCCCGCCCCCGGCACACGTTGGCCCGCTCGGCCCTGCCCCCAGTGGCCTGCTCAGCCCCGCCCCCGGCACATGTTAGTCCTCTCGGCCCCACCCCGGTACACGTTGGGCACCTATACACCTCCCCCCCAGAACTACTCCTCCCATTACCCATTATACTCCTCTTTCCGCAGGACCACTCCTCCCATTATACTCCTCTTTCCCCAGGACCACTCCTCCCATTATACTCCTCTTTCCTCAGGACCACTCCTCCCATTATAGTCCTCCTATTATACTCCTCTCTGAGTATAATAGAAGAACTATTATAGCATGGGGGACGGAGCACGATGGGGGGTGTGCAGCATGGAGGATGGAGCATGATGGGGGGTGCGCAGCATGGGAGATGGAGCACGATGGGGGGGTGCGCAGCATGGGAGATGGAGCACGATGGGGGGGTGCGCAGCATGGGAGATTGAGCACAATGGGGGGTGTGCAGCATGGAGGATGGAGCACGATGGGGGGGTGCAGCATGGAGGATGGAGCACGATGGGGGGGTGCAGCATGGGGGATGGCGCACGATGGGGGGTGGAGCACGATGGGGGGTGTGCAGCATGTCGGATGGAGCATGATGGGGGGTGCGCAGCATGGGGGATGGAGCACAATAGGGGGTGCCCAGCATGGGGGATGGAGCACGATGGGGGTTGCGCAGCATGGGGGATAGAGCACGATGGGGGTTGCGCAGCATGGGGGATGGAGCACGATGGGGGGTGCGCAGCATGGGGGATGGAACACGATGGGGGGTGCGCAGCATGGGGGATGGAACACGATGGGGGGTGCGCAGCATAGGGGATGGAGTACGATGGGGGGTGCGCAGCATGGGGGATGGAGCACGATGGGGGGTGCGCAGCATGGGGGATGGAGCACGATGGGGATGTGCAGCATGGGGGATGGAGCACGATGGGGATGTGCAGCATGGGGGATGGAGCACGATGGGGATGTGCAGCATGGGGGATGGAGCACGATGGGGGTGCACACCTCCCCCCAAAACACACACACACACCGCCACACACGCACAGCACAACACACCACACACATACTGGGAACCACAAACACCGCCCTACACAGACACCCACACACACACAGACAACGCCGCACACACACACACACAACACCCAACACACAACAAATATACGCACATACCGCGCAACACACACATTGCACAAAACATACCTCCCCCCAAAACACACACACGCACCCCACAGCCACACCCACACAAACCGCGCAACACACACAGCACCACACACACACAATGCTGCAGACACACAGCGCTCCACAAACAACGCAACACACAGAACGCAACACACAAACAACACCGCTCTGACACACCCCCCACCCAGAACATTTACAGCGCCCTACACAAACACTTGGCAACTACACACAACATCTATATATATATATAACAAAAATCATACATTAACTACACAATACGTAAATTCTAGAATACCCGATGCATTAGAATCGGGCCACCTTCTAGTATATATATATATATATATATATATATTGTGAGGTAGCAGCGTTGTTTGGGCAAAAACGTGAGGCAGCAGCGTGTTCACACCAACAGTCTATTTATTGTTGCAGCATAAATAGATCCAATTTCCCACAGTCAAAGTCTCTTCCGGATCACAGCCGGTGCATATAGACAAATTCTTTGCATCAAAAAGTCTTGTTACCTTAGGACCCCGATAACTGCAGGGATCTGTATAAGGTTCTCCTAGGCTCACACTCTTGGCCTGTGTTCACTCCACACAGAGCCAGCCCAGCTCACACCGCATGTGTTAGCTTCACCAAGCCTGGCTCTCAACTGAGAAACACCCTGCTGTGCGAGGCATGATTTAAACGAAAATGCCGGACATGAGGATTGCTACAAAACCTGGACTGGGAGGAGGGATCTGTCTCCCTGTTACCCTTTGTGCTATACTCCCAGTAATAGCTATAGCAAACTCAGAGGGTTTCCAGACACATTCTGGGGGACACATAGCGGTCTTCAAATATTACCCCTGTCACTGCCTCACATATCCCCCCCCTCAGTTCAAACGGGCGGGGTTGAACTTTTGCCAACATACAGGGACCTCTGGACAGGGCATCCGCATTGCCCTGCAACCTACCAGCCCGGTGTTCCACAGAAAAGTGAAAGTTCTGCAAGGAGAGAAACCACCTGGTGACTCTAGCATTTCTCTCCTTAGCATTCCTCATCCAGACCAAAGGGGAGTGGTCTGTCACCAGGCGAAAGTGTCGCCCCAGCAGGTAGTAGCGTAGGGATTCCAGAGCCCATTTTATGGCCAGGCACTCCTTCTCCACTATGCTATAGTTCTTCTCTGCCGAGGTGAGCTTTCTACTCAAATAGGTGACCGGATGCTCTTCTCCATCTACCTCCTGGGACAGAACTGCACCCAGACCCACCTCAGAGGCATCTGCCTGTACTATAAACTCCTTTTGAAAGTCAGGGTTGACAAGGACAGGCTGACAACATAGGACTACCTTTAGCACCTGAAAGGCTTCCTCTGCTTGTGTAGTCCAGTGGACCATGACCGACTTCTTCCCTTTTAAGAGATCGGTCAAAGGCGCCGACCTTCCAGCAAAATTGGGTATGAATCGTCGGTAATACCCCATTATACCCAGAAAGGCTCTTACCTGGTTTGTGGTAAGGGGACGAGGCCAGTTTTGAATGGCTTCGATTTTGTTTACTTGTGGCTTGATAACCCCTTGGCCTATCACATACCCCAAGTAACGGGCTTCTTTGAGACCCATAGCACATTTGCTTGGATTCGCCGTCAGACCAGCAGCTCTGAGCGAATCCACTACCGCTTGTACCTGAGATAAGTGGGTGCTCCAGTCACTGCTATAGATGATGATGTCATCCAAATATGCGGAGGCATATGGTTGATGGGGTTCTAAGACTATGTCCATTAATCTCTGAAACGTGGCCAGAGCCCCATGTAAACCAAATGGCAAGACGACATAGTTATAGAGCCCCCCTGGCGTGACAAAAGCGGTCTTTTCTTTTGCCGCCTCTGTCAGCGGCACCTGCCAGTAACCTTTAGTGAGATCGAGAGTCGTGAAGTACTGGGCCCGTCCCAGTCTCTCTATCAGCTCGTCGACCCTGGGCATGGGATACATATCAAATTTCGAAACCTCATTTAACTTTCGGAAGTCATTACAGAATCTTAAAGAACCGTCTAGTTTCGGGATCAGCACAATGGGACTGGCCCATTCGCTCGTGGATTTTTCAATAACCCCTAGTTGGATCATCTTTTTTACCTCCTCCGCAATGGCTTGCCTACGAGCCTCTGGTACCCGGTATGGCCTCAGGCGTACCCTTACTTGAGGCTCGGTGACAATATCATGGTGGATTACGGTTGTTCGGCCTGGTAGACTTGAGAACACATCCGTATTCCGCTGCACTAACCTCCGAGACTCCCGTCTCTGCTGTTTTGAGAGAGAATCCCCTATCCTCACTCCCAATTCATCATCAGGGGACTCCTCCTTTGTTGTTGTCAAGGCACCTGAAAAGGTTAGGTCCAACGTTACGTCAGCCACCATACATTCCCTGTCTTTCCATGCCTTCAGCAGGTTTACATGGTAGATTTGCTCTGGTTTTCTTCTACCTGGCTGATACACCTTATGGTTTACTTCCCCCACTTTCTCCCGGATCTCATAGGGACCTTGCCACTTGGCTAAGAACTTACTTTCTGCAGTAGGTATTAGGACTAAGACACGATCTCCCAGTTTAAAAGACCTGATGGAGGCCTTTCTATTATACTGAGTACTTTGGGCTGCCTGAGCATCCAGCAAATGCTCTTTAACAATGGGCATTATTGCCGTGATACGATCCTGCATACCCATAACGTATTCCACTGTGCTTTTGTGAGGGGTGGGCTCATGTTCCCAAGTTTCCTTAACTATATCCAGCAGTCCCCGCGGATGTCTGCCATACAGTAACTCAAATGGCGAGAACCCGGTGGAAGATTGTGGGACCTCGCGGATAGCGAACATTAAATAGGGCAATAACATGTCCCAATCTTTCCCCTCTTTGGAGACCACCTTTTTCAACATAGCCTTTAGAGTTTTATTAAAACGTTCCCCTAGACCATCAGTCTGGGGATGGTACACCGACGTGCGTAGCTGCTTGATCTGGAGGAGTTTGCACAGTTCCTTTGTAATTTTAGACATAAAGGGAGTGCCCTGATCGGTCAGGATTTCCTTGGGTAACCCCACGCGACAGAACATAGCAAACAACCCCGAGCAATAAGCCTCGCCGAGGTGTGACGTAGTGGAATGGCCTCCGGATAACGTGTCGCGTAATCCATCACTACCAGGATGTGCTGGTGACCACGGGCTGATTTTACAATGGGTCCGATCAGATCCATAGCAATCCGCTCAAAAGGCACCTCTATAATGGGTAAAGGTATCAGAGGACTACGGAAACGGTGCGTTGGTGCGGTCAACTGACAAACTGGGCAGGACTCACAGAACCTCTTAATTTCTGCGCCGACCCCTGGCCAGTAAAACCGCTGAAACATGCGTTCCCGCGTTTTCTCTTCACCTAGGTGCCCACTCATTAGGTGGTTATGAGCCAATTCCAAGGTCTGACGGCGGTACGGCTGAGGGACCACCAACTGTTCCACTATTTCCCCCCGGATTGTATCAACCCGATAGAGCAACTCTCGCTTTAGAGCCATGTAGGGAGTTTCCAGCCTGGCACCAGGCCGCTGGGGTACCCCATCAATTACCTGTACATTTCCACGTCCAGGAGCCAATGTGGGGTCCCGGAGCTGTGCTGTTCCGAAATTATCTGGAGACACGTTCAACTCCGGGATTGCCTCGGGTGGCTCAACCTCTCCTGCCATTACCTCTAGGGGGAACCTGGCAGGGTTACACTCTGTCCCTATACTGGTGACCCCTATGGCAGGTATCCCTGAGTCGGGATCGTCCGGCTCAGGGCCTGGTTCAACCATACACCTCGGAGGGCTAGATCGCCTCCCACATAATGTCCAGAACAGGGGCAAGTCTCTTCCCAAAATAACAGCATATGGAAGTCTTTTCATCACCCCCACTTCATGTTGTACCTCTCCACACGAGGTAGCAATGGTGACCCTTTCCATAGGGTATTCACGTAGGTCTCCATGAATACAAAGTACCCCTACTTTATGTCCCGTAGGGTTTTCCCCGGAGACCAAGGAGGCATGTACAAGAGTCACTAAACTTCCTGAGTCCAACAAAGCCTCTGCTGTATAGCCATTAACACGTACTTTGCAGAGATGGGGCTCCTCCCCCATAGTAACAGTGCTTACGGTACAAACAGTATGGGCATACATTGATACCCGGCGAGCGTACCGGCAGTCCATGGGTTCTGATGTGAGTGGGCACTGTGCCATCACATGCCAGAGCTGATGGCACCGCCAGCACATAACAGCAGAGGTGTCCCTGTTTCGGGTGTCTGACTTTGGGGAACCGGGACTCCTGCTGACCTTAGTCTGGGGTTTACTCTCTGCCAGGGCTGAAGACGGGGCAGCACCCGAGGAGGGACGGGAGTCTTTTACCAACTGTGAAGGGGGCGTATCCCTACGGAGTGCCCGCCGTGAAGCAGAGTCCCGGACCAACTCCTGGGTAGCTGTGTAGCGTTCCACCAAATTCACTAGCTGGTCTAGGGTACCGGGGTCCCCCTGTCCCACCCACCGTTGAATGGGGGCTGGCAAAGTCCGCACAAACCGTTCAATCACCATCCGCTCAATCATCTGTCCGGGGTTCAAGGTCTCCGGCTGCAGCCATTTTTTTACAAGGTCTAGTAAGACATGGGCCTGTGAGCGTGCAGGTTTTCCCTCCTCAAAGGACCACTGGTTCACTCGTTGGGCCCGGAGATAAGTGTTAACCCCCATTCGTGCAAGGATCTCACCTTTCAGTATGCCATAGTCCTTGGCATCCTCCGTGCTGAGATCCAGGTAGGCTTTTTGGGGTTCACCTACCAAGAACAGGGCCACAACATCAGTCCAACGGTCGGTAGACAATTTCTCTCACTCAGCGGTCCTCTCAAACACGGAGAGAAAGGCTTCTGGGTCGTCCTCTGCACTCATCTTCGTAAGTGCCGCCCTTACTCTGTCCTGGGCCGCAGGAAGGACTGGATGACCTGGAGTTACCGCTGGGAGCGCTTCTCGCAGAGCAGAAAGCTGCTTAGCCAACAAGCTGTTTGTCTCCTGTTGCTGAACGAACGCCCGCTGGAGCTGGACATTGGTTTGTTGCTGCTGAGCATTAGCCTGGGCCAGCTGCTTTATAAGATCCTCCATGGTGGCTGCTGAGTTAAACTGTAACTTTGTAGGCTTGATCATAAACATGTGAAAACTGGGTTGTTGCCCCTAGCAACCAGGCTGCAACGCCTGCAGGCTTCGTGGACCCGCCGATCCACCGCAAACAGTCAGTAGAAATTTTTTTTTTTTCCGGGTAAGTACCTCTTAGGCCATTGCCCTTAGCAACCAGGCTGCCATGCCCGCATTCTCCACCATAATGTGAGGTAGCAGCGTTGTTTGGGCAAAAACATGAGGCAGCAGCGTGTTCACACCAACAGTCTATTTATTGTTGCAGCATAAATAGATCCAATTTCCCACAGTCAAAGTCTCTTCTGGATCACAGCCGGTGCATATAGACAAATTCTTTGCATCAAAAAGTCTTGTTACCTTAGGACCCCGATAACCGCAGGGATCTGTATAAGGTTCTCCTAGGCTCACACTCTTGGCCTGTGTTCACTCCACACAGAGCCAGCCCAGCTCACACCGCATGTGTTAGCTTCACCAAGCCTGGCTCTCAACTGAGACACACCCTGCTGTGCTAGGCATGATTTAAACGAAAATGCCGGACATGAGGATTGCTACAAAACCTGGACTGGGAGGAGGGATCTGTCTCCCTGTTACCCTTTGTGCTATACTCCCAGTAATAGCTATAGCAAACTCAGAGGGTTTCCAGACACATTCTGGGGGACACATAGCGGTCTTCAAATATTACCCCTGTCACTGCCTCACAATATATATATATATATATATATATATATATATACTAGCTGTAGTATCTGATGTTGCCCGGGATAGTAAATATGTGTTTTTCTGTCTCCCACTCTCCCTCTCTCTCTCTATCTGCCTGTATTTGTCCTGTCTGTCTGTCTCTGTATGTCTGCCTCTGTCTGTCTCTCTCTCTGCCTGTCTGTGTCTCTCTCTGCCTGTCTGTCTCTGCCTGTCTGTCTGTCTCTCTCTCTCTGCCTGTCTGTCTCTCTCTCTCTCTGCTTGTCTGTCTCTCTCTCTCTCTGCTTGTCTGTCTCTATCTCTATCTCTCTCTGTGTCTCTCTCTATTACTTCACCGAAGTCATATTATGTCACACAGAAGCTTCTTATACTAACAATGTCCTTCGTTGCCTATAGCAACCAATCAGAGGTCCTATTAATGACCTGTAGCTCCCAGCTCCATTGACTTTAATGTAAGCAGATTTTTTTGGCGAATAGCTGTAAAGCGTAAATTTTCCCCTCAAAACATAGTCTATGACGTTCTCTGAGTCAAATGAGGTGGCTGTGCAAAATTTCGTGATTGTAAATGCAATTGTGCGGATCCCTTTAGCGGACACACACACACACACACACACATACACACATACGTACACTTAGGACTTATCTGCTGCAGAAAATCCACAGCGTTATTCGCAGCGGCAAGAAAGGTACGAATTTTCATATTTTACTGAGGAAACCTTGCTGTGGGTGACTTGCCTATAGAAAAAAATACATCAACAAAATGGATGTATAAATAAAAAATTCACAACGATCATGTCGATTAACCCCATAACGACGGCCTAACGTCTCAAGATGTCGGAAAAACAGGGTACCTGTTCTGTACCGACGCTTTGAGACGTCATGCCAAAATAAGCCTGTAGCGCCCCCCAGCGACGGAAAATCTCCAGGGTTTCAGCTACCGGGGGTAGCTGAGATCCTGGAGAGCATGATTCAGGCCGTTTTTTACTGTCCCCGATCACGTGATCACCGGTATACACCGTATACCAATGATCAAGTTACAGTAAATGACAGCGCCAGTAAAAAATGATTTATCTCCCATCTGGCATGAACAAACATGTTAGATGGGAGATAAATCTCCTCCCCGGTCCCCTCCGGTCCCCAGGTGTCGCCAAAGTGCCCCCCCCCGACCCCCAACCCCCTCCATAATCCAAGACGGCAGCGCGCAGAGCCCGCATTCATCCTCTCCTTCTGATTTCTGTCGCATGTGCCATGACACATGCGACAGAAAACTGCTCCCCAGGCCCTGCCAGGTCACCCCCTATTTCCCCCCGGTGTCCTCCGGTGACCCCCGTACCTGTTGCAGAGCTGATCCCCCGCGGCCCCCTCCTCCTTCACAATGTATGCTGGTCACATGTGCAGAGCAGCTGACAGCTCAGCTTCCTGTGTTTAGTGTGAGCTGTGGAGCTGCGCTGGCTGCTCGCACTCTGCTGCTGTGACCCGGGGAGAGTGGGTGCAGATTCTTTGCACCCAATCTCCTCAAAAGGAGGGTCTGCACTCCTAGAAATGGGGGATATGTTCCCTGAGCCTGCCCCCCATATTCTAGAAGGTCCAGAATCGTCGCGGGACTTCCAAAATGGATTACAGGGCACCCGATTTTTTTTTTCTTTTCAATAAATTGGTGAAAGAGGGAATGTTTTAGGGAGTGTTTTTTCAAATAATTTTTTTTTTTGTTGTCACTTTTTTTTATTACTGTAAATTAGTTATGTCGGGTATCTGATAGATGCCATGACATCACTAACTGCTGGGCTTGATGCCAGGTGACATTACAGCTGGTATCAACCCCATTTATTACCCCGTTTGCCACCACACCAGGGCAACGGGATGAGTTGGGGCGAAGCGCCAGGATTGGCGCATCTAATAGATGCGCCACTTCTGGGGTGGCTGCGGCCTGCTATTTTTAGGCTGGGAAGAGTCCAATAACCATGGCTCTTCCCACCCTGAGAATACCAGACCCCAGCTGTCAGCTTCACCTTGGCTGGTGATCTAATTTGGGGGGGACCTAAAGTTTTTTTTGTTTTTTTTTTTATTATTTATTTATCAATAATTTAAATAAAAAACCAGCCTGGGGAGCCCTCCAAATTGATCACCAGCCAAGGTGAAGCTGACAGCTATTATTTGCAGGCTACAGCTGTCTGCTTTATCCTAGCTGGCTATAAAAAAAAATAGGGGGGACCCCACGTCATTTATTTATTTTAATTATTATTTTTTTGGGGGCCTAAATACAAGGCTAGGCACCTTTTAGTGCAATATGAAAGTCACTAAAGGGTGCCAGCTTAGAATATGCAGGGGGTGGGACGTTGTGTACATGTTTGACATCCATTCATCTATTGTAGCATTTTGGGCCATGTGCCCACAATCAGGGTTTGCATCGTTTTGGGCGCAGAGTGTTTTCCCTGCATCCATAACACTGCGTTGTGCAGTAGAAGCACGGTGGAAGGATTTTTAGAAATCTCCTGCCCACTGTGCTTCTTTTCTCCACAGCATAAACCGACCTGTGGTGCAACTTCCTGAACCTCAGCATGTCAATTTATGCTGCGAAGACGAGAGTGTTCTCTGAAGGTAGAATCGAACTAAAGTCCACAGCAGCCTGAACCCAAATCGTGGGCATGGGCAGCTGCGTTCTTCAGTGGACAACAGTCACATCTCTGCAGGAAGGCTGACACTATATACTAGACACCGTGTTGCTGGATCATGGCCACATAGCCTAAAAGTGAGAAATTTGTTGCTACAGCAAAATTTTTGTGAAGTATTTGTGGATTGAAAATGCTTACTACAGTATACTCCTGAATAAAATCCTTGAGTGGTCCAGTTTCCAAAATAAGGTCACTTGTGGGGGAGGGTTACTGCTGTATAGGTACCCAAGGGGCCCTGCAAATGTGACATGATGCTCGCAATTTATTTCAACTTTTCCAAACTTCAAATGGTGCTCCTTCCATTCCAAGCCCTCCCATTTATCCAAACAGAGGTTTTTGACCACATGTGAGGTGTCCCTGCGCTCCTAAGAAATTGGACAACAACCTGTCGGGACCACTTTTTGTTGTTGCCTCTTGAAAAAGTGAGAAATTTGATGGTAAAGCAACATTTTTGTGAAAAAAATGAAAATTTTCAATATGGCCACCTAAGCTTATCAAATTCTAAGAAGTACTCGTGGATTCAAAATGCTCACTATACACCAAGATAAAAGCCTTGAGGTGTCTTGTTTCCAGAATGGGGTCACTTGTGGGGGACCTCCACTGTTTAGGCACCTTAGGGGCTTTCTAAATGCGACATAGCGTCCGCTAATGATTCCAGCCAATTGTGCACTCAAATGGCGCTCCTTCCCTTCCCGAGCCCTGCCGTGCACCCAAACAGTTGATTTCCACCACACATACACAAGGTATCAGCATACTCAGGAGAAATTGCACAATAAATTTTATGCTGATTTTTTCCTGTTACCCTTGTGAAAAAAAGCTACATGGTTGAAGTAACAATTTTGTGGTAAAATTTTATTTTTTTATTTTCATGCCTCAACGTTATTAACTTCTGTGAAGCACCTGGGGGTTCAGGGTACTCACCAAACATCTAGATAAATTCCTTGAGGGGCCTAGTTTCCAAAATCGGGTCACGTGTGGGGGTTTCTGCTGTTTATGTACCTTAGGGGCCCTCCAAATGCGACATGGTGCCCGCAATCTTTTTCAGCCAAATTTGCTTTCCAAAATTCAAATATTGCTCCTTCTGTTCCGAGCCCTCCCATTTGTCCAAAGAGAGGTTTCTGACCACATGTGGGGTATCAGCGCATTCATAAGAAAGTGTTGAACATGTTTTGGGGTCCATTTTGTTGTGTTATTTCTTCTAAAAATGAATAAATTTGGAGTAGAGCAACATTTTTAGGTAAAATTTTCTTTTTTTCTTTTTTTCATTCCACATTGCTTTAGTTCCTGTGAAGCACCTGAAGGATTAATAAACTTCTTGTCTTGAATGTGGTTTTGAGTACTTTGAGGGGTGCAGTTTTTAGAATGTTGTCACTTTTGGGTATTTTCTGTCACCTAGGCCTCTCAAAGTCACTTCAAATGTGATGTGGTCCCTTATAAAATGGTTTTGTAAATTTTGATGTAAAAATGAGAAATTGCTGATAAACTTTGAACTCTTCTAACTTCCTAACAAAAAAAAAATGTTTCCAAAATTGTGCTTATGTAAAGTAGACATGTGGGAAATGTTATTTATTAACTATTTTGTGTCACAGAACTCTCTGGTTTAACGATATAAAAATTCAAAAGTTGAAAATTGCTACATTTTCAAAATTTTTGCCAAAATTCAATTTTTTTCATAAATAAACACAAAAAATATTGTCCAAAATTTGGTACTAACATGAAATCCAATATGTGACGAAAAAACAATCTCAGAATCACTGGGATCCGTTTAAGCGTTCCAGAGTTATAACCTCACAAAGTAACAGTGGTCAGAATTGCAAAATTTGGTCTGGTCATTAAAGGAGTTGTCCGACATAACAAAAATTTTTGAGTTTAAGCTAATCTGTGCTGTATTGTCATATAAAACACCCCTACATTGTTATTTTTTGTTTTCTAACTTTTGTTCCTCTTGAATTATTCCTTTATTCTCTGCAGCTCAATGTTTACATTCAGCACAAGTAAACTGACCACTTCCTGTGCAAAACCTCCCAGTCAGAGCTGGCACCGCCCGGCCTCAATGTCCAGCCCCACTCCAGTGTCCAGCCTCGCCCCCTGCACACACACATTCCCTGTCAGTATTCTGCCCCAGCACTGACCTCTTATCACTACAGCATTGCAAATAACAGCCCCACATCGGGCTCTGCACCCCACACCACATCGGGCTCTGCATCCCCTACCACATCGGGCTCTGAATCCCTCCCCCCACACAGACACACATAGGGCTCTCCACCCACCACCACATCAGGCTCTGCGCCACACACACATCGGGCTGTGCACCACATACACACATCGGGCTCTGCACCGCATACACACATCGGGCTCTGCACCGCATACACACATCGGGCTCTGCACCGCATACACACATCGGGCTCTGCACAGCACACACACATCGGGCTCTGCACCGCACACACACATCGGGCTCTGCACCGCACACACACATCGGGCTCTGTACCGCACACACACATCGGGCTCTGCACCGCACACACACATCGGGCTCTGCACCGCACACACACATTGGGCTCTGCACCGCACACACACATCGGGCTCTGCACCGCACACACACACACCGGGCTCTGCACAGCATACACACATCGGGCTCTGCACAGCATACACACATCGTGCTCTACACCGCATACACACATCGGGCTCTGCACCGCATACACACATCGGGCTCTGCACCGCATACACAAATCAGACTCTGCACCGCATACACACATCGGGCTCTGCACCGCATACACACATCGGGCTCTGCACCGCATACACACATCGGGCTCTGCACCGCATACACACATTGGGCTCTGCACCGCATACACACATCGGGCTCTGCACCGCATACACACATCGGGCTCTGCACTGCATACACACATCGGGCTCTGCACCGACCCCCCCCATAGGCAACACATGTAGGGAGTACATACTCACCCGTCCTCGGTCCCCGCCGCTCCTGCACGTTTGCGCGCTGTCTGGTCTGGATATATCAGCACAGTAGTGACGTCACCGCTGTGCTGAAGAGAGCACAGACAGCGGGACAGTGATGAGAAGCGCAACGCTCCTTCTCATCAGCGCTTTCAAATGTACCGGCATCTGTGATGCCGGTATATTTGAATGTGCGATCCTGAGCAGGGGCCCGGTGCTGGCGGTGACATCACGGCAGCCGCCGCCAGGCCCCGCCCCCAGGTCACGGGTCCCACAGAAGTGCAGGGGGAGGTTGTGGGCAGAGTACGGGTGCGGGGGAATGTGTGGGAGGGTGCAGGGAAGGGGGCGGGGACTCCACGCACTGTACAGCCCAGCAGGGAGGCGACATGCTGTTCCAGATTTGCATGTCAACATGGCCCTGCCCATGTTGAAATGAAATGACCGGAAGCAGCAAAATCGCGGCAGGAGCGTTCACATGACCACTCTGAGCCGGGGGAGAGGGGCTGACAGCAGGGCAGGTAATTGGTCTCTATCTACTTACCTGCCCCAATGTAGCCCAATAGGGTAATAATAAAAAAAACTCAAAATTAGCCGGATAACCCCTTTAAAGTGAAAATTAGCTATGGGGTTAAAGAAAAAAAATCCTGCAAAAAACCTGTGTGAGGAAAATACAAATAAATGTATGGAATTAATAAAGCTTTTTCCAAGCTAATATTAAAAAAGGACTAAGACTAGTGACGATCATTCGTGAACGATAGGATACAATGAACGACGTGAGCCGCCCCCCCAGGGAGAGTGACTGCAGTCTCTGAATGGCCCTCGCTGGGGGTAAAAACGTGGGGAAAAAGCCCGCGACAGAAGTGTTCTGTTATTGGCTACCTGTAGGTGGGCGGAGCCTGATTTTATTATATGTTACATAGGGATCCGTGTGGGATCCAAAACAGCCGGACTACCACCACTACAAGACCCCTATACACATTAGATAAATCACTCAAAGCTGCTGGTTTTGGCGTGATCGGTAAACCACCCCACATATATGGGGTTTCCGAGTCCTGACTGCCCCTCTGACAGATTATATACTTAAAAAAGTGATATAAGGATAGATAGATATATAGATAGATAGATAGAGGGATAGATAGATAAACCATAGATAGATGGATAGATAGAGGGATAGATGGATAGTTAGATATTAGTCACACATAGGCCCCTGCATAACATCTTCCCTCACCTAAGTTACATACCGCCGACCTGAAACCCTAGTCACCCCCCCTTACGGCAAGACAGGTACACCAGTGGGCAGGACCAGGTGGTTAGGGAACACCCACCTAGGGGTCTAGACAGCCCGGGGCGGGAAAACAAGCATTTCTGAGTCGGATGAAGTTTGAAGTTCAAGTTGAGAGGAGTGTGGTCTGGAGCTAGGTGTAGCTCCAGCAGAGGAAGTTCAAGTTGAACGGTGCCAGGGTCGGAGCCCTGGTACCTTGGCTGGGTGGCAGACGGTGGTCTCCGTCAGCAGGAGACGGGAAGATGGCTCGGCAGATCCAAGGAGGACCAGAGAAGGGTTGGAGCCTGCCGGTACCGTCACCGGAGACCCGACCGGAAACCGTACACAGAGGGGGTACTCGGGCCCTGAAGTCAGGACCGAAACCAGCGGCCTAGCTAATTAACCGAATGAGGGAAAGATTATAGGTCCTGTCCCAACCAAAGTCCCAAAAGCAGACAACCACCCACAGAGAGGGATAGGGCAACCGCCAGGGCCCATAGATCTCACGGGTCAATGTCAGCGGGCACGGCTCCTTAGGCACACAGAAAGCTGGGAGCAGACTCCTGAGTTCCAAACCAGGCAGCCCACAATACACAAAAACAATGCAGAGAAAAGGACAGCAACCATCAGCCTGGGTGGGCGGACCAGCGTACAACCAGCTGCAGCGGCCGGCCACCAGCACCTTGGTATACCAAAAGACTCATATGATTCATTCAATAGTGAGTAACCAACTATCCCCTGGTCCATCTGGGCGTGCAAGCCCCTGCCGTCGCCATACCCTGCACAGAGACACTGGGCCCCGGGGCAACCATCCCTACCCACGGAGGAGTTAACATCCAGCTGTCATTACATCTTCCCCGGGTATCCCACGACAGCAGCGGTGGTGTCCCACTTCACCACACACCGTGGGTGGCGTCACAGACATTCTACAATCAACCCCGTACAAATACGTCCCACTTTTATTCGGAGTGACCGCGCGACCCCCGGGTCCGGGGAACCCCTCGAGCCGTACCGTAGGCCCCGGATCTGAGCAGCGCCGGCTGCTGGCACGGGGGGGGCATAGATAGATAGATAGATGGATGGATAGATAGATAGATAGATAGAGGGATAGATAGATAGAGGGATAGATAGAGGGATAGATAGATAGATAGATAGATAGATAGAGGGATAGATAGAGGGATATATACATAGATAGATAGATAGAGGGATAGATAGAGGGATATATACATAGATAGATAGATAGATAATAGACAGATGGATAGACGGAAAAATAGATCGACAGAGGGATAGATAGATGGATAGATAGATATATAGAGGGATAGATAGATAGATAGATAGATACAGTAGATAGATAGATGGATAGATGGATAGATAATAGACAGATGGATAGACAGAAAAATAGATAGATAGAGGGATAGATGGATAGATATATAGATATAGATACTAGATAGATACTCAGATAGATAGATACTTAGCTGAAGACTTTGCCTCTTTCTTCAAGCAAAAGATTGACAACATCAGAGCAAGCTTTGGCCCACAATCACCACGGCCCCTCATCATAGCTACTCAGCCTTCTTCCTCCAAATCCAGCTTCTCCACCATGACAGAAAACAATCTTTCCACTCTACTCTCAAGATCACATCTAACCACCTGTGCACTGGACCTGCTCCCATCGCACTTCATCCCCAACATCACCACAGTCCTCATCCCAGCCCTAACCCATCTATTCAACCTATCACTAACAAGTGGTGTATTCCCCTCATGCTTTAAACATGCCTCCATTACACCCATCCTCAAAAAAGCCCTCCCTTGACCCATCCTCTGTGTCAAACTATCGCCCCATATCCCTTCTCCCCTATGCCTCAAAACTACTGGAACAGCATGTCCATCTTGAACTGTCCTCATATCTTTCCTCCTGCTCCCTCTTTGACCAGCTACAATCTGGCTTCCGACCACATCACTCTACTGAAACTGCCCTAACCAAAGTCACCAATGATCTACTAACCGCCAAAGCCAAGCGACACTACTCTATCCTCCTCCTCCTGGACCTGTCCTCTGCCTTCGACACAGTAGACCATTTCCTCCTACTACAGATTCTCTCATCTCTGGGCATTACAGACTTGGCCCTATCTTGGATCTCCTCATACTAACCGACCAAACTTTCAGCGTCTCCTATTCTCACACCACTTCCTCATCTCGCCCTCTATCTGTCGGTGTCGCCCAAGGCTCAGTTCTTGGACCCCTGCTGTTCTCCTTCTATACCTTCGGTTTGGGACAGCTCATAGAGTCCCACGGCTTTCAGTATCATCTCTATGCCGATGATACACAGATCTACCTCTCTGGACCTGACATTACCCCTCTACTAACCAAAATTCCACAATGTCTGTCTGCTATTTCATCCTTCTTCTCTGCGCGATTCCTAAAACTTAACATGGACAAAACAGAGTTCATTGTCTTTCCTCCTCCTCACTCATCACCTCCAACAAGCCCTTCCATCAAACTTGATGGTTGCTCACTCTCTCCAGTCTCACAAGCTCGTTGCCTTGGAGTAACCCTCGACTCTGCTCTATCCTGCAAGCCACACATGCAAGCCCTCTTCACCTCATGGAGACTACAATTCAAAAATATTTCCCGGATCTGTGCTTTCCTTAACCAAGACTCAGCAAAAACATTAGTGCATGCCCTCATCATCTCCCGCCTTGACTACTGCAACCTCCTGCTCTTTGGCCTCCCTTCCAACACTCTTGCACCCATCCAATCTATCCTAAACTCTGTGGCCCGCTTAATCCACCTCTCCCCTCGCTATTCCCCAGCCTCGCCACTCTGCCAATCCCTTCACTGGCTTCCCATTGCCCGACGACTCCAGTTCCAAACATAACCATGACATACAAAGCCATCCACAACCTGTCTCCTCGCTACATCTGTGACCTAGTCTCCCGGTACCTACCTGCATGCAACCTCAGATCCTCACAAGACCTCCTTCTCTACTCCTCTCTTATCTCCTCTTCCCACAATCGCGTACAAGATTTCTCCCGTTCCTCCCCCATACTCTGGAACGCTCTACCTCAGCACATCAGACTCTCCCCTACCGTGGAAAGCTTCAAGAGGAACCTCAAGACCCACCTCTTCCAACAAGCCTACAACCTACAATTATCCTCAGTCCAGTACACCACTGCGCAACCAGCTCTGTCCTCACCTATTGTACCATCACCCATTCCCTGTAGACTGTGAGCCCTCGCGGGCAGGGTCCTCTCTCCTCCTATACCAGTCTGTTTTGTACTGTTAATGATTGTTGTACGTATACCCTCTTTCACTTGTAAAGCGCCATGGAATAAATGGCGCTATAATAATAAATAATAATAATAATAATAATAGAGGGATAGATAGATAGATAGATAGAGGGATAGATAGATACATGATAGATAATAGATAGATAGATACATAGATAGATAGATAGATGGATAGATAGATAGATGGATAGATAGATAGATGGATAGATAGATAGATAGAGGGATACATAGATAGATAGATAGATAGATAGATAGATAGATAGATAGATAGATAGATAGATAGATAGAGGGATAGATATAGATACATGCAGTGGCGTAACTAGAGTTGGATGGGCCCCGGTGCAAAGTTTAGACCTGGGCCCCCCCCCCTCCACATACACAGACACTCGGGGTACCTGACACTTGGCTCTCAACCACAGCACCCTGAAATCCCTCTATCAGCACCCATCTTTCCTATGTTCTGATATTTATCCTGTCCTCAGCACCCAGCTTTCCCATATCAGAGCATGAGAAAGCTGGGTGCTGAGAGATGTATATCAGAACATGGGAAAGCTGGGTGCTGAGAGATGTATAGCAGAGCATGGGAAAGTTGGGTGCTGAGGGAAAGAGCCTTTTTCCCTCAGCACAAAACATTTTCATCCCATACTTGTATCTTTGTCCCCCTTGTATAAAGTTCTCAAAATACTATACCAGCCCCCACATAGCGTTCCAAATAATTGTATAAAGGGTCCCACATAACCCTTCATATATTAGAATGCAGATACATAGCCCTCCATATATTATAATGCACCCCCATAATCCTCCATGTATAAAGTAGCCCTTCAATTATAATGCATTTCCCATAGTTCTCCATGTATTAAAATTCACCCCATAGTTCTCCATATATTATACTGCACCACATAGTCCTCCATGTTTTATAATGCACTTCCATAGTCCATGTATAAGGTAGCCTCATAGTCCTCCATATATTATAATGCAGCCCCCATAGTCCTAGATGTATTATAACGCAACCCCATAAAACTTCAGATGGTATTATGCAGCCCCATACTCCTCCATGTATAATTTACCCCTATATTCCATGTATAAGGTGTCCCTTCATTTTGTATTATACAGCCCCCCCCGAACTCCATTTTAATGCAGCCCTATAGACCTCCAGTATAATGCAGCCTCATAGACCTCTATGTATATTACACCTCTATATTCAATGTATAAGGTGTCCTTCATGTTTATTATGCAGCCTCACCAGGCCTCCATATATAATAATGCAGCCAACCTCTCCAGGCCTCCATGTATAATATAGCAGCCAGCCTCCCAGGCCTCCATGTATAATATAGCAGCCAGCCTCCCCAGGCCTCCATGTATAATATAGCAGCCAGCCTCCCCAGACCTCCATGTATAATAATGCAAGCAGCCTCCCCAGACCTCCATGTATAATAATGCAGCCAGCCTCCCCAGGCCTCCATGTATAATAATGCAGCCAGCCTCCCCAGGCCTCCATGTATAATAATGCAGCCAGCCTCCCCAGACCTCCATGTATAATAATGCAGCCAGCCTCCCCAGGCCTCCATGTATAATAATGCAGCCAGCCTCCCCAGGCCTCCATGTATAATAATGCAGCCAGCCTCCCCAGGCCTCATGTATAATAATGCAGCCAGCCTCCCCAAGCCTCATGTATAATAATGCAGCCAGCCTCCCCAGGCCTCATGTATAATAATGCTGCCAGCCTCCCCAGGCCTCATGTATAATAATGCTGAAAGCCTCCCCAGGCCTCCATCTATAATAATGCTGCCAGCCTCCCCAGGCCTCCATGTACAGTATAATGCAGTCTCCCCAGGCCTCCATGTACAGTATCATGCAGCCTCCCAGGCCTCCATGTACAGTATCATGCAGCCTCCCAGGCCTCCATGTACAGTATCATGCAGCCTCCCCACCCCAGGCCTCCATGTACAGTATCATGCAGCCTCCCCACCCCAGGCCTCCATGTACAGTATCATGCAGCCTCCCCACCCCAGGCCTCCATGTACAGTATCATGCAGCCTCCCCACCCCAGGCCTCCATGTACAGTATCATGCAGCCTCCCCACCCCAGGCCTCCATGTACAGTATCATGCAGCCTCCCCACCCCAGGCCTCCATGTACAGTATCATGCAGCCTCCCCACCCCAGGCCTCCATGTACAGTATCATGCAGCCTCCCCACCCCAGGCCTCCATGTACAGTATCATGCAGCCTCCCCACCCCTCCATGTACAGTATCATGCAGCCTCCCCACTCCAGGCCTCCATGTACAGTATCATGCAGCCTCCCCACTCCAGGCCTCTGACCACCGTGTACTCACTTATATATATATAAAAAAAAAACAAGTACTCACCGCTCTCCTCCTTCCACTGCTGCTCTGTCCTGACGTCTCCTTGTTCCACTGCTGCTGTACTCCCTGCTCTCCTCCTTCCACTGCTGCTCGTCCTCCCCTCTCCTCATTCTCCCGGTGCTGCGGTCGGCGTCCTACCTCCCTGCGCTCTGTGCACTCAGCACAGCAGTCGCACAGGAGTGACGTCACCGCACAGGCACAGGGGGAGAATGATGATGCAGAGCAGCGTCGGCCGCTCTATGCTTCATTATTACTGTGCGCGGTGACGGGGGAGGGGGGCCCCGGTGCCGCCGCTGACATCGGGCAGGAGGGCCCGGTGTCGGGGGTGGCAGCGGGTCATATAGTGGGCGCGTGCACTGTGACAGATCAGCGCAGCTTCTCTCTCACTGAGAGGAGCTGGCTGCTGATCTGCCGGGTCCCCGCGGGCCCCAAACCACCCGGGTCCGGTCGCGATGGCGACCGCTGCGACCGCGGTAGTTACGCCCCTGGATACATGGATAGTTAGATAGATAGATGAATAGATAGATGAATAGATAGATAGAGAGATAGATATAGATACATGGATAGATAGATAGATAGATGAATAGATAGATAGATAGAGGGATAGATATAGATAGATAGATAGATAGATAGATAGAGGGATAGATAGATATAGATAGATAGATAGAGGGATAGATAGATATAGATAGATAGATAGAGGGATAGATAGATATAGATAGATAGATGGATAGATAGATAGATAGATAGATAGATAGATAGATAGATAGATACAGGGATAGAAAAATAATATTGACAGATAAATGATAGAGCGATAGAGTGATATCAGGATGGATAAACAGATAAATGAAGATGGATAGATAATAAAAAAAAGTGATAAATAACATTTTAAATATATATATATCTATATATATGTATCTAAATATATATACAAAATTTTTTTTACATTTAACAGCGCCTAACCGCAGTAATACCAAGCTTCCCCCTCAGTGAACACACGAGGGCAGTACCGAGCGCCGCCAAGATCTCACCCCCGTCCACAGCCGCTCCTCTCCTTACGTAACCCGCCTCTATGGATATCTTGATTGCAAAGACTTCTTTGCAATAGAGTGAAAAACAGTTTAAAAATGCTTATGAAAAAATGTCTCCAGTTTAGTTCAGGGGCGGCCATTTTACCATGGTCATCCTTGCGTTGATAGATATCAGGTAAATCCTTTTCAGCGACTCCATAGAGACGGAGCCCTATAAGTATCCTGCAGCTCTTGTGTTAACAACCTGCAGATGGCGGTATATGTACGACTGTCCAGCTCACCTGTGGAAAGCTAGAGCACGGCTCTGTGGTCGCAGCTATGAGGGTGCTGATCGGTGAGCCGGCAGGGCGCGGGGGCACAGGCTGCACTGGTGTCAGGGTACATTATGGTCCTGTGCTGCTGATATGGGCAGTGCAGCTTCTGTAACACACACTTTTACACCAGGTCGTTCTGTCTGTTGTAACGCATATCTGTCTGTTTATATCGCTGTCCATTTATCACTATTACTGTATCTGACAGTGTAAGACCTGTTGTACCAAAATGTGTTAGTACAGACCTACATGTATATTAGTGCTGCCTGCAGTGTCTGGATCGCCATATACTTGGATTAGCAGTGTAGTTGTGCACTCTGACCTCTGTATTACTGGTCACTCCTTTTTTATAATATTAGTATAGTAATATTTACCTTTTTTTTAATGTTTCCATTACAGTGGTTGTCTGGTATACATCCACAAGCCTGCAGTCACTCCTCCATGTATCACTCCTCTGTGACTGCAGACTTGTGTATACTCACATCACATACACTGAGGATTCTGCGGTGTCAGAGCTGGGAATGGCGGTCTCCAGGCCATGAGTATGTGATATACAGACCCCCAGCCAAAATCTGAAGAGAAGGGTGCGGCCTCTGGAATTACTCTTGCATTGGGTGAGGCCGCATCCATCTGGCCGGGAATATACATATCACATACTTGTGGCTGCCATTCCTGGCTTTGATAACAGAATTCTGTGTGTGATGTGAGGGGTCCCAAGTCTGCAGTCACATAGAGCGACACATAATAATAATTATATAATATAATATTATTATTAATTCTCAGTGTGTGATGTGAGGAGTCCCAAGTCTGCAGTCACATAGAGCGACACATAATGGGGCACAGTCACTGCAGACTTGTGGATTTAGATTTCACACCCCTTTTAAAGGAGTTGTTCTAAATACAGGGGGTTGGGGGTTGCACACTGAAGCTCCTGTATTTTCCTCTAGGTGCAGTAATGATACAAAATGTGTAGGCATCTTGGATATCACATGGAGCCATAGTTCAGATGTTTGTAGAGTAATGATGTTCTAGTTTCCTACATCACTGAGTGTCAGTCAATCGTGGTTAAGATCTCTGCTTGCTGTCATTCGGTAGGAACCATCATTGTTTATTTCCATTGGGTAAAAATCTGTCCTGGTGACTTAGTGCTCACCCCGGTGCTTGGCAGAGCTCACATCTTGTGTTGGTGACATCAGAGGCTCCTTTGGGGCATCAAAGGCTCTGAAATCCGGGATTCAGGTGTATTCAACTATGAGACCATCGACTATAATAAAGACAGTGATTTTGTGCTCTGGCCTCTGTTGTGATAACTTTTAGCTTTTTGAGGGAGGCACAAAAATGCAGATGCCATCCCGTGTGTGTGTGTGTGTGTGTTGTGTTTTTTAAAAAAAAAAAAAAAGACGTACCGTGTTTGAAAGAGGTCAGACACCGCAAGAGGTGACTGCTTCATTAGTCAGAGGCCCCGACTGAAGATCAGCCTAGATGCTGTTTTCCAGGGTTTCAGATGGCTGCCCCATTCCAGTCACTGATAGACCCAGCCTTACAACTCCGCTCCAGACAGTTCCTATTCCATTACAGCAATCAGAGATTTTGAAAGCCGTGTGCAATTAATATACAAAGTACACTGGAGAGTTTTAAACACTTCTATTCACAGTGAATACCTTTGTTTGCTGACACTGGAATATATAGTCAAGTGACAGAACCACACAGCTCACGGTCTAAAGTTTCTGCTGCCTTTGTATTTGTTCCGGCTGCCTGCATTGATCGACAGGTAATAATTACTTTCCTCTCTTCTAGGCGGAGGCAGTGGGTTTATTGGTCAGTCCTTTTCCCAGTTGCTTAAAAGTAGAGGTCATCAAGTCACTATAATTTCCCGCCAGCCAGGAAAGCAGAAGATTACATGGGTAAGACAAACCTCCAAATGTCTCTTTACTTTACAAAGCAATTAGCTATGGCTTAAAAATCATAGGCAGTGGTTAACTGGCGTCGTACAGAGCAATTAGCAGGGAATGTATCGCTCTTTCTCCATGATCGTAAATTATCAAAGTTAATGATGGCGATCACAGGTCAGGCTCCTGACAGTCAGCTATCGGCTCATTTATGAGAATCTAGAGGAGAGGATAATCGCACTGGGCTGGAGTCACACGTGAGTGACTCGCATCATACTGCCCGGACCGGCTGCCGGCTCTGCTGATAGGAGCGCGTTAGTGCCATAGAAATACATGAAACTCACACGACCAGATCAGGAGAGCCGGCGGCCAGTCTGACCAGACCAATGTGAGCCTTGCCTCCCCACCCCCGGTCTTATACTCATCTTGTATTCATGCTGCCCTGGTCTGTTGGCAGTTTGTAACCTTCCACTTTTCTCCAGATCACTCTTCAATATAAGCCTATGAGAGCCTCATTTTGGCTCTCATAGACTTGCATTGAGGGCTTGTGATGTAAATGTTGAGTTTTGGCCAGTCAGAAGTTGCAGTCACAAGATGGGACCAGAGCAGTGTTGGTAAAAGGTGGATATGCCGGTAGGGTCTGTTATAAGATTAGGTACAGGGACCTTAGAATTAAAGTCCCACTCCACTCATTTTTTTTTCTTCTTTTTTTTTTTTTTTTGGGGGGGCTCTTATAGGCAGATGTCTCCAAGAAGGGTTTACCACCATGTGATGCAGTTGTGAATCTTGCCGGAGAGAATGTACTGAACCCACTGAAGAGGTGAGACATGTAACAAGATACCGATCCGACTGCATGATTAATTTCTCCAAAACCTATTTTAAATGGATGCCAATTACTGTGAATGGTGCACATCTAAACAGTCATGACAGTACTGACATAAAAAATTCCCAATTAAACCTGTACACTTTGGCCTCAGCATTGCTGAGCCGCTTAGAAAAGTTATCCATAGTGCCAGACTGCAAGTACTCTAAAAGCGGTTTTGTGGTGGTGTTTTTTTTTTTTTTTTTTTTTGTTTTGTTTTGAAGACTGCCAAGCTGTCAAGTCCTAAAAGCCATGCAATGCTCCTCTGAAAAATTTAAAATATGCGCAATCTCTTTAGAGAGGAAGAAAACTTGAACTATAGCACCACCTATTCAGGGTTCCAATCCTAAAAGTCGCTATCAACCATTGAACTAGCCTTGCCATGTGACTTAGGATAAAAAGCCAAACCAGACACTATTTCTAGTTATCTGTTTTAGGGCTCATGCGCACTTACCTGCTGAATTTTCTGCAGTGATTTGACAGCAAATGTGCGCTTTAGATCGCTCCAGAAACACTGCATAATAGATGCAGTGTTTCAGCAGAATAAATCCCGATTTTCATGCGCTCTGGATGCTGCACCACCATATACAGTGGGAGCTGCTTCTAAAGCGCAGGGAATAATTGACATGCTGCTTTTTAGAACGCACGGATTTGGGTCAAAACTTTAGCACCCAAATCGCTGCGTTCCACAAAGCAATGTGCGCACGTGTCATGCGCACGTCTCATGCACAATCTACATTGTGCAGGGGATGCATGCATTTACGCTGCAGTGCAATGCGCAGAGTAAATGCATGCAATTGCACAACATGCGTACGAGCCCTTAGGCGGAGTACCCCTCATCAGCACAAACAAAATGTCTGATTTGCCTGGAAGAGAGGTCTATATAAGGGTTAATATATGGTTGTGGAGAGTTCCAAACTTGCATAAGATGTTTCCCTTGCTATGTTCCTCTGGGAAATTGAATTTTCTTTTTCGCTCCTAATTGGGAGACCCAGACAGTGGGTGTATAGCTACTGCCTCTGGAGGCCGCACAAAGAACTACACTTAAAAGTGTAAGGCCCCTCCCCTTCTGGCTATACACCCTCCCGTAGGAGTACAGATTCCTCAGTTTTAGCTTTGTGCGCAAGGAGGTCAGACACGCACGCATAGCTCCATTGTTCTTAGTCAGCAGCAGCTGCTGACTATGTCGGATGGAAGAAAAGAGGGTCTATACAGACTCCCAGCATGCTCCCTTCTCACCCCACTTATGTCGGAGGTGTTTGTAAGGTTGAGGTACCCATTGCGGGTACGGCGGCAGGAGCCCACATGCTGATTCCTTCCCCATCCCTTTTTACAGGGCTCTGGGTGAAGTGGGATTTACCGGTCTCCAGGCACAGAGACCGTGCTCCATCTACAGCCCCTGGAGAAGATGCTGGATGGAGCGGAGTACATCAGGGACATGGCCCTGCTTCCTCAAGGTACTCTGTGTCCCCGTGTATCTGGCGCTCACACCGCAGCATGCTGGGTGTTGTAGTGCGCCGGGGGACATCAGCGCTGCGGCGCCTGTGCCATGGCCTCATTCAGCTTTGCTGAAGCAGGCACATTTATGGAAATAGTCCGCGCCGGCCGCTGGGACTGCGGCGCGGCTGGCACTTGTAGTGCGCCGGGGACTTCAGCGCGGCCTGCGCTTTTACGGCGGCCGCGCTGATAACTACAGTCCCCGGCTTTTGCGGCCTGCTTCCTTTCGTTCCCGCCCCCAGACCTGCCAGTCAGGGGAGGGGCGGGACGCTGCCCACGCTAGAACTCGGTCGCGCCGGCCGCTTGAACAGCGGCGCGGCTGGCACTTGCGGTGCGCCGGGGACTTCAGCGCGGCCCGCGCTTTTACGGCGGCCGCGCTGATAACTCGAGTCCCCGGCTTTTGCGGCCTGCGTTCGTTCGTTCCCGCCCACAGACCTGCCAGTCAGGAGAGGGGCGGGACGCTGGCCAGTGCATCAGCGCTGAGGGCTGGAGTCGTTTTTACATACTCCAGCCCTCACAGTCAGCACAGAGGGGACACTGTTCCCGCACTTTTGTTTGGGAACTCCCACGGACCGCCCCTCTCCACAGAAGCCTGCAGCCATTCTTGCTGACACGCTGAGCTGCAGAGGGGAGCCGGGGAGACCCAGACAAGGCATTCTGCAGCCTCTTACCCGCTGTTCAGCGGGCGGTAAGCAGCCCAGTGGGCTCACCCCCTCTTGTGCTCGTAGTATCCTTAGTATTTTGTGGCTACAAATACTTGGTATTGCATAGCGCTGGTCGCCCTTTGGCTATAGACTCTCTCACATGCAGAGAGCCAGCAGCATGTCGCCCGTAAAACGCAAGGGTGCCAAGGCACAGACATTGTATGCTTCCTGCACCGCATGTGGGACTTTTCTACCGGCAGGCTCCACGGACCCCCATTGTGTGCAGTGCTCGGCCCCTGCGGCGCTTGCACAGTCGGGACCTCTGCTGGACGTGTCCCAGGGTGTACCACCTGTGAATGCTGTCCAGGTGACAGGGACTGAGTTTGCAGCTTTTGCTGACAGAATGTCTCTCACTATGTCACAAATTCTTGACACATTGCGAGCTAGGCCTGTACTTCAGACCACGGACACTGTGCATGTATTGCCCCCTGGTCCCCCTCAGCTCCTAGCTCCGGGACGGGCATCTACACCTCAGGGTGAAGAGTGTCCAAAAGTGGATCCTCCAATTTCCAGGCTTGCAGCCAGATCCTTGGTTGCTGTTGAAGATGGAGCGGCACTTAAAGATGCCACTGACAGGCAGATGGAGCTCTGGCTGAAATCCATCTATGAAGCGATTGGAGCGTCATTAGCGCCTTCTTTTGCGGCCGTATGGGCACTCCAAGCTATCACGGCCGGGCTTGCGCGAGTCGACTCAGTCACACGTGCATTTGCCCCGCAGGTAGCACCATTGACCTCGCAAATGGCGGCATTCGCGTCGTACGCGATTAATGCTGTTCTTGACGCTACAAGCCGCACGGCAGTGGCGTCAGCCAACTCAGTTGTTTTGCGTAGGGCTCTGTGGTTGAGACATTGGAAAGCAGATTCTCATTCCAAGAAGTGCTTAACCAATTTGCCTTTTTCTCGTGACCGATTGTTTGGAGAGCGTTTGGATGAAATCATCAAACACTCCAAGGGTAAGGACTCTTCCTTACCGCAACACAGACAAAACAAGCCCCAACAGAGGAGGGGTCAGTCTGGTTATCGGTCCTTTCGAGGACAGGGCAGGTCCCAATTCGCCTCGTCAAAAAAGACTCAAAAGGACCAGAGACGTTCAAATTCTTGGAGGTCTCAGTCACGCCCAAAAAGACCAGCCGGAGGAACCGTTGCCAAAACGACGTCCTCCTGACTTGCGGTCTCCGATGCCCACACCCGCGGTCGGTGGGAGGCTGTCCCACTTTGGCGACATTTGGCTAGCAAATGTCAAAGACCGTTGGGTGAGAGATATTCTATCTCACGGGTACAGGATAGAGTTCGGTTCTCGTCCGCCAACTCGTTTCTTCAGAACTTCTCCACCACCAGACCGAGCCGATGCTCTGTTGCAGGCGGTGGCCGCTCTAAAGGCGGAAGGAGTGGTGACCTCCGTCCCTCTTCAGGAACAGGGTCACGGTTTTTACTCCAATCTGTTTGTGGTCCCAAAAAAGGACGGATCGTATCGTCCCGTCCTGGATCTGAAGTTGCTCAACAGACACGTAAAAGTCAGGAGGTTCCGGATGGAATCCCTACGCTCCGTCATAGCCTCAATGTCTCAGGGAGATTTTCTAGCATCAATAGACATCAAAGATGCGTATCTCCACGTGCCGATTGCACCAGAGCATCAGCGTTTCCTACGCTTCGTCATACACGACGAGCACCTACAGTTCGTAGCGTTACCCTTCGGTCTGGCAACAGCCCCCCGGGTCTTCACCAAAGTCATGGCAGCAGTAGTAGCTGTTCTGCACTCGCAGGGTCACTCGGTCATCCCGTACCTAGACGACCTGCTTATAAAGGCATCCTCTCAAGAAGCATGCCAACACAGTCTGAAGGTGGCGCTAGACACTCTCCAGACTTTCGGGTGGATTATCAACTTTCCAAAGTCTCATCTAACCCCGACCCAATCTCTGACTTATCTTGGCATGGAGTTTCATACTCTATCAGCGATAGTGAGGCTTCCACTGGACAAGCAGTGCTCGCTACGGACTGGAGTGCAATCTCTTCTTCAGAGCCAGTCGCATTCACTGAGGCGCCTCATGCATTTCCTAGGAAAGATGGTAGCAGCAATGGAGGCAGTCCCGTTCGCGCAGTTTCATCTGCGCCCTCTCCAATGGGACATTCTGCGCCAATGGGATGGGAATTCGACGTCCCTCGACAGGACTGTCTCCCTCTCTCAGACTGCCAAGGACTCTCTACGTTGGTGGCTTCTCCCCAACTCATTGTCACAGGGAAAGTCGTTCCTTCCCCCGTCCTGGGCAGTGGTCACGACAGATGCGAGCCTATCAGGGTGGGGAGCGGTGTTTCTCCACCACAGGGCTCAGGGGACGTGGACTCAGGAAGAGTCCACCTTGCAGATCAATGTTCTGGAAATCAGAGCAATCTATCTTGCCCTGCGTGCCTTCCAACAATGGCTGGAAGGCAAGCAGATTCGGATTCAGTCGGACAATTCCACGGCGGTGGCGTACATCAACCACCAAGGGGGAACACGCAGTCGCCAAGCTTTTCAAGAAGTCCAGCGGATTTTGACGTGGGTGGAAAGCAGAGCGTCCACCATATCTGCAGTTCACATCCCAGGCGTGGAAAACTGGGAAGCAGACTTTCTCAGTCGCCAGGGCATGGACGCAGGAGAATGGTCCCTTCACCCGGACGTGTTTCAACAGATCTGTTGCCGCTGGGGGTCGCCGGACGTCGATCTGATGGCGTCACGGCACAACAACAAGGTCCCAGTTTTCATGGCACGGTCTCACGATCACCGAGCGCTGGCGGCAGACGCGTTGGTTCAGGATTGGTCGCAATTCCGACTCCCCTATGTGTTCCCACCTCTAGCATTGTTACCCAGAGTTCTCCGGAAAATCAAGTCCGACTGCCAGCGAGCCATACTCGTCGCTCCAAATTGGCCAAGAAGGTCGTGGTACCCGGATCTGTGGCATCTCACGGTAGGCCAACCGTGGGCACTACCAGACCGTCCAGATCTGCTGTCTCAAGGGCCGTTTTTCCATCTGAATTCTGCGGCCCTGAACCTGACTGTGTGGCCATTGAGTCCTGGATCCTAGCGGCCTCAGGTTTATCTCAGGGAGTTGTTGCCACAATGAGACAGGCTAGAAAACCATCCTCAGCTAAGATCTATCACAGGACGTGGAAGATATTCTTAGCGTGGTGCTTGGCTCAAGGGTTTTCTCCCTGGCCATTTGCATTGCCAATTTTTCTTTCCTTCCTGCAATCTGGGTTGGAAAAAGGTTTGTCCCTTAGCTCGCTTAAGGGTCAAGTCTCCGCGTTATCCGTATTCTTTCAGAAGCGCTTGGCACAGCTTTCTAAAGTACGCACGTTTCTCCAAGGAGTTTGTCATATCGTTCCTCCTTACAGACGGCCATTGGAACCCTGGGATCTGAACAAGGTTCTCCTTGCTCTTCAAAAGCCGCCTTTCGAGCCTTTGAAAGAGGTTCCCCTTTCTCGGCTTTCACAAAAGGTAGTTTTTCTTGTAGCGGTCACGTCTCTTCGAAGAGTGTCCGAGCTGGCGGCGTTATCTTGCAAATCTCCCTTCCTGGTATTTCACCAAGACAAGGTAGTACTGCGTCCAATTCCAGAGTTTTCTCCCAAGGTGGTTTCTTCCTTTCATCTCAATCAGGATATCACTTTGCCATCTTTGTGTCCGCATCCAGTTCACCAATTTGAAAAGGGTTTACATCTGTTGGACCTGGTGAGAGCACTCAGGATTTACATTTCTCGCACGGCGCCTCTACGCCGTTCGGATGCGCTCTTTGTCCTAGTCGCTGGTCAGCATAAGGGATCGCAAGCTTCCAAATCCACCCTGGCGCGGTGGATCAAGGAACCAATTCTTCACACATACCGTTCTGCTGGGCTTCAGATTCCATCTGGACTGAAGGCCCATTCTACCAGAGCTGTTGGTGCGTCCTGGGCGTTGAGGCATCAGGCTACGGCTCAGCAAGTGTGCCAGGCGGCTACCTGGTCGAGTCTGCACACGTTTACCAAACACTATCAAGTGCATACCTACGCTTCGGCAGACGCCAGCCTAGGTAGACAGGTCCTCCAGGCGGCGGTGGCCCACCTGTAGGAAGAGGCTGTATGACAGCCCGTTCATGTGGTATCTTTTTACCCACCCAGGGACTGCTTTTGGACGTCCCACTGTCTGGGTCTCCCAATTAGGAGCGAAAAAGAAGGGAATTTTGTTTACTTACCGTAAATTCCTTTTCTTCTAGCTCCAATTGGGAGACCCAGCACCCGCCCTATCTGTTTTTAGGGTTTCGTTTTTTTCGGGTGCACATGTTGTTCACGTTGTTTCTTAAGTTCTCCGATCTAGTTATCGGATTGAATTTGTTTTTGAAACTGTTATTGGCTTTCCTCCTTCTTGCTTTGGTACTAAAACTGAGGAATCTGTACTCCTACGGGAGGGTGTATAGCCAGAAGGGGAGGGGCCTTACACTTTTAAGTGTAGTTCTTTGTGCGGCCTCCAGAGGCAGTAGCTATACACCCACTGTCTGGGTCTCCCAATTGGAGCTAGAAGAAAAGGAATTTACGGTAAGTAAACAAAATTCCCTTCGTCTATGGTAATACATTTTTGTCTTAAGTTTAAGGGATAACGTTTCTCCCTTTTGGGGAGTGCCGAGCCAGCATAGGAAGACTTATAAACCATGCAGTGATACTCTTTGAAGTTAAAGCGTAACCGTCATTTTAATTTTATCTCATAAATCAATAGTACACATGAAAATAAGCAACTTTATAATCTATCTCATCAGACAAATTTCCCCTCTCCCTGCCAGAATTGATCAGTCATTATCAAAATTCTCAATCCTGAATAACTGATTGGCGATGGCAGCTGTTCATCATGTGTTCTATTAATTTGTGAACTAAAAGTTAAAACAATGGTTACTCTTTAATCCCTTAACAACATAAGATGTATCCCGTACATTAGTTTCCAAGGTGGTCCTGATCAATGATCTATACAGTACGTCATGCCGATGGTGCAAGCACAGGAGCTGTGCCCGCAAGATTGCCGCGGACTTCAGCTTATGTGAAAGCAGCCGCGGTTCTCGCAGCCAGAAGCAGAATCCCCCCCCCCCCCCCCCCCCCCCCCTGTGCCGCCTCTGGCTGTTTAACCCCCTAAATGCTGTGATTTATAGCGATCGCAGGAGGCAGGGAGGGGAGTGTGGGCCCCTGTGATCACTCCCTGAGCACTTGGAAGATAAGCAATCATTGCCATGGCAACCTGAGGTGGCCAAGACTCACTGGGTCACCTAGCTATGGCAAGCCTCTGAGATCATGCCAAGCGCATAGTCTGAGAGGCTTATGACACTGACGGGTATAATTCATTGCAATGCAGGTGCATTGCAATAGATTATACCAGCAATCGGTGTATTAAAAGCTATTGTCCAGAGAGACTAAGAACAAAGGGTGTGGGGGGGGGGAGTTACATTGTAACCATATTTATTTAAAAAAAAACCCAAAAAACAAATGATACCAATAATACACATTTGGAATCATTGCGTTGAGAACAATTTAGTCTATAAAACTATAGCTCTAGTGAACCCCATAAAAAAAAAAACCGCAAAAAATTTTTTTTTTTTTTTTTTTTTTCTCTCATCATACAGCTAAACAAGTGGAATAAAATATAATTTAAAAAAATCTGTAACGCTGAAAACCTCATCCTATTCCATAAACAAGTCACCATACAGCTCCAATAATGGAGAAATTAAAAAAAACAAACTCTAGCTCTCAAAATACGGCAATGCAAAAACAATTTCTTTTTATAACATAGTCTTTTGGTTGTAATGCCAGCAATACATAAATACATATGTATGCATGCTGACTAGTGATGACACGTAATGCCCAAAGGGAAATTCACTGTAATGAGCCAGATCGAGTCACTCTGATCTCCTATCTGGCTTGTGGTATGGCAGTGTATCTTTTTAACATGCAACTGACAACAGTTCTGTTCACCTTTTGAAAAGACTAAAGCGGGCTTTACACGCTACGAGATCGCTACAGCGATCTCGTTGGGGTCACGGATTTTGTGACGCACATCCGACAACTGTAGTGATGCCAAATCGCTCATGGGTGTCACACGCAACGGCATCGTCGCAAAATCGCTCATCGGCGACATGGGGGTCCATTCTCAAATATCGTTACTGCAGCAGTAACGAGGTTGTTCCTCGTTCCTGCGGCAGCACACATCGCTCCGTGTGACACCGCAGGAACGAGGAACCTCTCCTTACCTGCCTCCAGGCCACAATGCGGAAGGAGGGAGGTGGGCGGGATGTTCGCCCGCTCATCTCCGCCCCTCCGCTTCTATTGGGCGGCGGTTCAGTGACTCTGCTGTGACGCTGAACGAACAGCCCCCCCCTTTAGAAAGGAGGCGGTTTGCCAGTCACAGCGACATCGCAGGGAAGGTAAGTAGTGTGACTGGTCCAGGCGATGTTGTGCGACACGGACAGATATTTGCCCGTGTCGCACAACTGATGGGGGCGGGTACCCACGCTAGCGATATCGGTACCGATATCGCAGTGTGTAAAGCGGCCTTTACACGGCTGAACAGAGGCCAAACTGAGTCTTGAGTAATTCTGCTTCCTCATTAGTGAATGGATCAGTCAGGGGGTTTCACCTGAGTCGCATATTTTGGAATTATAGATGGAAACCCCAATGTAAGCGCTCAACATAGGTCACAGTATAAATGTGAACTGATCCAAAATCTTCTGTACCCCAAATTGCCACCAATAGCATTTAACGCAACACACAAGTCCCAACTCGGGTCCCTCATCTGTGAATGGAAATGGAGGGCTTTCACATTACTGGTAGCACAAAGGCCCTGGAAAAGCACTATGGCTTCCCCCTCCCCCTCTCCAGAAGAAAACTAGCAAAATCTTTGCTCCCAAACACTCCCTTCCCTTCTGAGCCCACAATGTGCCTACACCACAGTTTACGTCTACATGTTTGGCTTTGTAGTAGTGAGGAGAGCCTGCTTAATTTGCGGGGTGAGGGGGTATCTCTCCAGGAGCTGGGCACAATGTACAGGCACTACAATGTACTGGGAATGACAAGGACTTATTTGCAATTCTTTAATTTTGCAGCATTCACGGTGTTTGACACCATGGGTGTGTTTCCAAAAAAACAATCATCACTGCACCTTCAGGCTATGTGTGCGTATTGCATGCAGTTACGCTGCGTTCTGCACCGCAGCGTAACTGCATGCGTCCTGCGTCCCCAGCATAATCTGACTGTGCATGAGACGTGCGCACGTGGCGTATTAGAACGCAGCGATTCGGCTGCTGCCCGAAGCGTGCGTTCTAAGAAGTGACATGTCACTACTTTCGTGCGCTTTGCATGCTGTCTATAGGGAGAGGCAGCATGCAGAGCGCACCAATTCTGCAGGCACCAGGCGCTTCAGAACGGAGCTTTTCAGCTGTGCTCTGAAGCAGACCTTTTGTGTGCGGTGCAGAGCGCACACGTGCGCACATAGCCTTAAATGAATTCCCAGAGGGGTGTAAAGTATTGTACAGTATTGCCTTGTACAGGAGAAATTTGTGTAACATATCTAGGGTTCAGACAACGTTGTTTTAGTGGTAAATAAACATAAATTTTTTTTTTCTTTTGTTTAAAGCAACATTTGAGTGTGGGGGGGAGGAAAAAAGGAACTATTCTTTCTTTACCGCCCAATGGTTTAAAATTCAGTGACACAGCTGTGGTTCCAATATGCTCAATGCAACTGCATGAGGTACAATGTCACGAAAAACTCTCAGGATCACTTGGATATGTCAGTGGTTCCAGAGTTTTCATATAACCTGTCAAAGTGAAGTGACGTGACACTGGTCAGAATTGAAAGAAGAAAATGGCTGGCTCAGGCAGGTGAATATAGGCACGGGTGAAGAGGTTAAATATGTAAATAGCTATTAATAATAATAATAATATTATTATTATTTTCCCCAGTAACACCACAACATAAGCAAAATGGGAACCAATATATGAGCACTTGCTGTTTTCACATCCTCATTTTCTATATTGAATATTCCTGTATAAGCTACCGAATCATTGTTGTGAGATTTAACCAGGGCTGGCTGTGAACCTGAAGTTTTAGTGGCCACCTTTTCAGGTTTTGTCACCGGCTGCAATCAAACTGCAGAAACTCCAGGCTCCAAATTGGTGAAAGATGCCACTGTATTGCATTGATCAATGATATTGCTTTAATGCATATATTCTAGTTAATGATAGGCGAGCGTGTTTAGCACTGCTTGGTACTCAACAGAGTGTTGCGGGAGCTCTGTGTCGTTTGTGAACGATCCAACACAAGAATTGTCTCCCTACAATGAATAGTGGGAGCTGCTTGCAGTTTCTGGCTCACTGGGAGTTAAGTGTGTGTGTGTCAAAAGAGAAAACAACCCATTCCACCCTCCCCCGGAAATGCTCTGTGGACTTAAGGGGGCTTTACACGGTAGCGATATCGCTAGCAATTTGTAGCGATGGCAAGCGTGTAAGTATCCGCCCCGTCGCGCATGCGATTGTTTGTGATCGCTGCCGTAGCGAACATTATCGCTACGGTAGCGTCACACGTACTTACCTGGTCGGCGTCGGCACTGTGACTGCCGAACAATCCCTCCTTCAAGGGGGAGGGACGTTCGGCATCACAGCGACGTCACCGCAACGTCACACAGCGGCCGGCCAATCAAAGTGGAGGGGCGGAGCTGAGCGTGATGTAAACATCCCGCCCACCTCTTCCTCCCGCATTGGGGCCGGCTGCAGGTAAGGAGACGTTCCTCGCTCATGCGGTGTCACACATAGCGATGTGTGCTGCCGCATGAGCGATGAATCACAGCGCTAAACAACCCTTACCGATTTTTGAGTTTGGGACAACCTCTCCATGGTGAACGATTTTCACCATTTTTGAGGTCGCCTAAGGTCGCTGGTAAGTATCACACGCTGCGATATTGTTAATGACGCCGGATGTGCGTCACTAACAACTTGACCCCGACGATCAAACATTAACGATATCGTAGCGTGTAAAGCCCCCTTTAGTCTAACTGCCCAATAATTGACTTCCGTTATAATTATTACTCGAGTCGAGCTCACTGGCACATCAAACCTGCTCAACTCGAGTAAAGAACACTTTAGTGCTCGCTCATCATTAATGCTAGCGTATGAGTTAAACAAAAGGCTATTCCCAATATGAGAATACCATTAGAACCTGCCCTGGACACTGTCAAACTACAGAGTTGGGTGCCACCGTCATGGGTGTCCCAGTGAAGAACAGCTGCTATTGGCTGAGACAGAGCTGTGGCATGTGATGAAGCTGCCCGGGTACCAGGGGTGGCTTGTACTGTCTGTACGTATCTAACCTAGTCTGTGAGTACACTCCATTCCCCCTCTGACTGGCATGTGCAGGTGTCCACCTTAGGGTTCGCGTACATCTACGTATAAATACTTACAGTGCAATCCAATAAATAAAAAATTAGATTGCTCTTTCACCTATGTTAATCAATGAGTCAGTGCTGATCTCTAAGCTTCCTCAGTTGTACTCCGGCTGAGGAAAAATATGCCGTACGCATATGGCAAAAAGTGGACAGCACACAGACCACAGCTGGCATATGGATAGTCTAACGCCCCCCCCCCCCCCCCCCTCCAAAAAAAAAATAATGGAAACTCCTAACTTTTTGGCATCATAATCTTTGAACGTGTTATAAACATGCAAACCGTGACGTATGTTCATGTTTTGTAGTTGATTATTTGTGTTGTGATATGTGTATGTAAATTAACTGTTTGCTTTGCAGAATTGTAAGAACATTGATGAGAACCTGATACCAATGGCAGACCTCTCTGATTTTGAAAGAGGCCAAATTTATTGGTGCTCGTATGGCAGGCGCTAGTGTAACAAAGTGCCCGAATGCTTGGCGTGTCAAGAGGTACTGTCTCCAAAGTAATGACTACGTTTGAAAGAGAAGGAAAAACGTCCGCAGGAAAGCACATCTCCGGCCGAAAGTCTAAGTTGACTGAGAGACCGTCGGACTCTAAAGCGAATTGTGAGAGCATCGCAAGACCACGGCTCTGAAAATCACTGAGCTCAATGAACACCTACAGAACCCAGTTTCCTCAAACTGTTCGTCGGGAGCCACACAAATCTGGATTCTATGGAAGAGCTGCAATTGGAAAACCGCTGCTCTCAATGACAAATGTGTCCAAGCGTTTAGAGTGGTGTAGAAATCTCCAGAATTGGTCCCTCAAGCACTGGATAGTGATATTGTTAGACGAATCATTGTTTACCCTTTTTCCAACCTCCGGCAGAGTATGTTTGGAGACAGCCGAAAGAAGCCTTCTCCCAACCGTAAAACATGGCGGAGGTTCTGTAATCTGGGGTGCTATTTCGTGTAGATCCGCTGGGCCAATGATATCCCTTCATGGCAGAATTGACAGCCGAGATTTAGGCATTTTGGGTGACCAAGTGCATCCCATGGTTCAAGCACTGTTCCTGGAGGGGGATGCCATCTTTCAAGATGATGATGCACCAATTCATACAGCTAGAATTGTTAAAGCATGGCACGAGGAACGTTTTAATGAAGTTGAGCATCTCATCTGGCCCCACAATCCCCGGACATCAACATTATTGAGCATTTATGATCAATTTTTTTAGAGATTAAAGTTAGACGTCGATTTCCACCACCATAAGAACTGGAAGGTGTTTTAACTGCAAAATGGGCTAAAATTCCTTTGGAAACAATTCACACCTTGTATGAATCCATACCTTGGAGAATTGAGGCTGTAATCGCCGCAAAAGTTAGACCTACACCATATTAAACTAACGTGTGTGTATTTTTTTTTTTCTTTTTCTTTTTTGTCCCTTTTGCTTTATAAGACAAGGACATTGCCATATGGTGTGTGTATTTTATAAATGGCTCATGTTGGTTTCTTGAATATAAATAACAATCGTTTGACTTTATTATAATATACTGAAAATCGTGGGGGTGGGGAGGGGGAGCTGTTGAATTTCTCGAGGAATAAAATTATTTTCTTCTGTGCCAGATGGACCAAACAGTTCAAACAGGAAGTTATTGGCAGCAGGATTGAAACTACGCGTATTATTACTCAAGCTATTGACAAGTCCCCGACCCCTCCACACACTTGGGTGGTGGTCACTGGAGTGGGTAAGATGAGGTGTTGGAACACTACAGACATGCTTCCACCTGAGAGTGATACTTACTACCTGTCTCTTTGCTCCTCCCTCAAGCATATTATCCACCCAGTCAAACCCAGAAGTATTCTGAAGATAGCCGTGGTGGCAATGCAGACTTTTTGTCCCGCCTCGTGAGAGACTGGGAGGGTGCAGCCGAGCTGCGTGGTTCTGAGGGCAAGCCTACCACCCAGCTGGTAAAAGTACGTACAGGTAAGAATTTTTTTTTTTTTTTTTTTCTTCTTTTGGGTCCTTGCTAGAAACTTGCATACAGTATATTGCATATACTCTGTAATATGTAGATAAGTTAGCTTGGCCCTTTTTAAAGATAATCTGTCAGTAGGATTTGTTTATCTAGCCCTTTCATAGGAAAGTCCAGCAATGCTTTTATATGGCCAGTTCATTCTTCCAGTACTTGGAAATCAGCATTTCAATTAATATGTAAGGTTACATTCCCATTGAGTTTTTGGTGTTCATAAAAAAAAATGATCTCATGCCCCCCCCCAAATCCTCAGCATGTTAATTTCTTTTGTGGGTATTCTGAGCTTTTTTTTTGCAGATTTGCCTTTAGATTTGCGTTAAATGCAGAAAATCCGTACCAAAAACAAAGCGGCATTATTTAAAGCCTGAGACTGCACAAAGAGACAAAAGTCGCAGCGTCCAACACATGGTGTAAAAAAAAAAAAAAAAAAAAGCACTCACACTTAATGAGAAAAACCCACAAGTAACCTAATTTAGGCTGTGCCCACATGTGCGTATTGCATGCAGTTACACTGCATTCTGCGTCCCCAGCACAATCTATGAATGTGCATATTCCATGCCCATGTTGCGTTTTAGAACGCAGCGATTTGCATGCTGCCAAATCGCTGCGTTCTAAAAGGCAACATGTCACTACTTTTGTGCGCTTTGCATGCTGTCTCCATTCTGTCTATAGGGAGAGGCGGCACCCAGAGCGCACAAATTCTGCAGTCACAATTCTGCGCTCTGAAGCAGACATGCAGTGACAAAACGCTGCGGTGCAGAGCGCACACACGTGGGCACATAGCCTTACATAATAGATGCAGAACTTCTGCACCATTTCTATAACAGAATCTCATCATGGTAAAGTAGCCTAAATAAAGCTGAAGAACTATAGTAGATCGGAAATCTGTCACTCCAGCTCTATTCCTTGCTCTGCACCCCCTTCTCCTGTTTTACTGGCTGCTTTTGCCTGAAGTCTCATAGCATAGAGCAGTCATGGCGAACCTTTTACAGGCCGAGTGCCCAAACTGTAGCCCTAAACCCAATTTTTTTTTTTTTTTTTTTTTCCGAAGTGCCAACCAATCCTATCATGTAAATAATTGATTGTAACCTTACCTTTGCCGTCTTTTCAGCAGGGGATCACGCTCATGCTTTACCACACATTGAAGTTGAGCCCCTGCCCTTTCCAGACACAGCAGTTGGATTGATCTTTCTGGAAACAAATTGCAGCATATTAGACAGATTTTAGCCTGGAATGCAATCAGATGTCACCCTGTAATCCACATCTACATTTTCAAAGTCTGAACATCTTGAAATCCCATAAAGACGTAAGAGTGGCTCCCCTCCCCTTCATTGTGTAGTTATGTCCCCCTTCCTCAGCCACTTCCTGGTAAACATGTCCCCCATCCTGATATATATTTCCTACATTCTGGTATATTTGTCCCCATCACGGCCCCATCCTGGTAAATGTCCTCCATCCTGGTAAATGTTACCCATTCTGGCATGTTCCCCCATGCTGGTAAATGTACCCCATCCTGACATATTGCCCATCCTTGTAAATGTTCCCCCATCATGGCATGTACCCCATTCCTGGTAAATGTCCTCCATCCTGGAAAATGTTCCCAATCCTGGTTAATTTACCCCCATCCAGGTAAATGTACCCCTTCCTGGTAAATGTACCCTATTGTGGCATGTTTCCTCCATCCTGGCATGCGCGTTTCCCCCATCCTGGCATGCGCGTTTCCCCCACCGCCACCCCACGCTGGCATGTGTGTGTTCCCCCACCCCATGCTGGTGCATCTTCACCCCCCACCCCAATCCCCACCTTGGCACAGCCGCACACGAGTTATATATTTAAAAAAAAAAAAAAAGCAACACAACTTACCTGCACACGCTCGCGCGCTGCTGGGTCCTCAGTTCCCACGCGGCCAGCAGACGGCGCCGCTCGCTGACACTCCTCTGTCTCCTAGGCAACACACCTGCAGCCTGGGGGGAGGAGGAGTGTCAGAGCGGAGGAGAAATGTCCCCTCCGCTCCAACACAGATTTGATCTGCCGGCGCGACTGCACTAGCAGATCAAAGCTGCAGGATCGGGCGACAGCACATGTGCCAGCAGAATGGGCTACGCGTGCCCCTGGAGGCACGCGTGCCATAGGTTCGCCATCACTGGCATAGAGGCTGTCATTAAGCAGGAGGCGGCAGCACTGGACAGACTAGAACTGGAGTGACAGGCTTCAAATCTACCATAGTCCTGAAGCCTCATTTGCATATCAGTTCAAACACTGGTTTCTCAGTAGTGGGAGAAAGGCCTGGCCATGTAAAGGTTTTGCTGGACTAATGTACATATTGTTTGGGAGAGGGGGAGTTAACATTCTGCTGACAGATGTTCTTTAACAAGTATCGGGCACAATAGTGTTGATGGTCTGGAGTTAGTAGACTGTGAACCACCTATAATGTGATCTTTATCTTTCTACTAGGTGTAGTTTTGGGCCAAAATGGTGGTCCGTTTCCTAAAATGCTGTTGCCCTTCCGGTTGTGCCTTGGGGGTATTTTTGGTTCTGGAAAGCAGCCATTTCCTTGGATTCATATTGAAGACCTCTGTAGACTCTTATGTCATACGATTGAAAAGGAAGGAAAAGTTGGCAGTATCCTGAATGCCGTGTCGCCCTCCGCAGTCACAGATACCAGTGCTGACTTCACAAGAGTCCTAAGCAAAGCATTGGGACGCCCTGCTTTCCTAGTCACGCCAGGATTTGCTGTACAGTTGCTGTTTGGGAGTGACAGAGCCCCAATGTTACTTGAGGGCCAGCGCGTAGTCCCACAAAGGACCCTGCAAAGTGGATTCACCTTTCTGTATCCAAACCTTAACGCTGCAGTTGATCAACTTTTGAGCTAAATATTGAAATAAAAAGAATTGAAAGTTAAAGAAGCAATCGTACATGGAGTACTTTTCATTGAGACTTCTTCTACATCAGATATGACAATGTAAATTATATTTATTAAAAATACATTATTAAATAATCTCTAGGCAGCACCAGTTGCGTAAATTGGTATAGAAAATATTGCTAGATACAAGTGATTTTGTATGATGAATGGATTAATCCTTGCTCACATAATTTCCAACATACAATGTGTAGCAAGTAATATTTCAATATGTACAGATGGCACAAAGATCTAAGATATGAGACCGAGCAGGAAGGAAGTCGCTTCATAAGTTGATTTGCTGCATTGGTGCTTTATATTGAAAACTTGTGACACAACGACTTAAGTTGAGCTGGTAAATGTGGTCAGGAACAGCTAATGGGTAGCACTCAGTGCCACTAAGCCGCAGTGAGCAAATAAGATGACCCTGTAATTTCGCATTGGATTTGATTACATTTCTTAGTCCAGAAGTTTAGTCCTTATTAATTTCACAGCTGTGTCTTAACATCCATTGTCTCTTTATCTAAATACACTGAGAATTTTGTAATATCAAGTTTTTATGATTCTGGATTATGAGGGCTAATTAATTGGACATCCACAACATTTCATAATTCTGATTACACTTTCATGACTTAGCCAGGATCTTCAGAAATGGGATTGTTAAAAAGCCACATTTAACTTTTAGGATTGCTACTTCCAATAGGTGGTGCTGCGCTAGAGTTTCTCTCCTTTACTGGAGAGAAAATTTTAAGAGATGCCAGGCACTCAAACTTTGGCCATTGTCAGTCACAGCTTCATCTGCTTTACCATGTTTCTGCTTTGAACACATCAACTACAGAATTAACTTTTTTTTTTTTTTTTACTAGCTTTCTAATGAATCACACCTGAGGGTGCAATAAGAATCAAATGTTAACAGATGAAATTAGTTTCTAACCCTTTAACCAAATGGAAGTATATATCCCAAAGATGTCATGGGAGTAGGAGTTATGTCCATAGTGTCAGTCTACTAAGTTGTTGCAGTCAAGAGCAACATCAACCTCTTCACTACCTTTTGGCATACATGTACGTTAAAGGTAGTGTGTTCCTGCCTTTGATGTGGCCTTGCACGCCGAGCCTGCATCATTCCTCCCACATGATGGCTGATTTAATGTGCCTCTAACCAGTTAAATCCCACTGTTAAATCCAGCTGTCAGAGATTAACACCCACCAATGGGAAATGCATCATTCCCTGCTCCCATTGGTGTGGCCGTCACGTGATCGTGGGGTGCTGTCATGACAGCTGATGACCCATGTCTGTCTTGACTAACCTACTGTGAATGTCGGCTGCAAGACGTCTTTCATTGGAGATTGATTTTTTTTTTTGCTATACAGAGCAATATTGATAGATTTTTTTTTTTTTATTTTTTTTTTGCCCCGTTTAAAAGTAAAACACACATTTGGTATTGCTGAGTTTGCCAGAGTATATTTCAAAATATATAATCTGATCGGTAAACAGCATAATGAGAAAAAAAAAAATTAAAACTCCAGAATTTTGCGTGTGGTTTTGTTCACTGCAAAGTTGCAGTAAAATGCAATAAGAAATGATATTTTTGATCAATCTACCCCAAAATAGTATCAATAGAAACATTAGTTAAGGGCGAAAAAAAAAGCCCTCACATAGCCCCCAAATCCCGAAAAAAAAAAAACCAAAAACGTTATGAGTCTTGGCAAATTGTTTTTATATGTATTCATATAAATTTATTCCCCCCCTCCCCCTCCAAACTACTTAGAAAACTATAGAGGTTTATCTGCATAATAGTACTGACCTGAAGAATCATATTGCCAGGTCAACTTTACCAGTAAATAAAAAAATATATATATATAATTATAATAAAATTTTCTCAAAAAAACAATTATGGACCTGCACAATGTTCAATATGGCAGTGTTGATGCACATTTTTTGTGTTTGGTTTCCTTCTCACCTATAGTGGCAGTGAAAGAAAAAAAAGTATCAGCATGCTGTGATTGCTGACTTTTAACCCTTTATGGATGATGGTAATTTTGTCCCTAATGATCAGGCTTTTTTTTCTTTCAATTTTGACCAATGTCAATTTTTGAGGTTATAACCCTGGAACACATCAATGGATCCTAGTGATTCTGAGATTTGTGGGGTTTTTATTTTTTTGAGACACTTCATGATGTTAAATTTAGAACAATTTTTGCTTTTATTTGTGAAAAAATCAATTTCGCAAATTTCAAATTTTCATGCCCATAAACCAGGGAGTTGTCACTCAAAATAAAATACTCAAAAGTGACACTATTCTAAACCGCAAAGTTCTCAAAACCACATCCAAGAAGTTTATTAACCCTTCAGGTGCTTCACAAACTAAAGCAATGTGGAATGTAAAAAAAAAAAAATTTGCATTTTACCTAAAAATGTTGCTCTAAACCTAATGTATTCAAAGTCCAGAGTAACGCTGCTGCCTCATTAGTGAATGGATCTGTCGGGGGTTTCACCTGAATCATGTATTTTGAAGTTCTAGATGGAAACGCCAAAGTAAGTACTCAGCATAGAGCACAGGATAAATGTGAACTGATCCAAAATGTTCTGTACCAAAATCGCCACCAAATAGCATTCACCTCAACCCACAAAAAACATGTCTTTAAAGGCTCACTGCTGGTGGCCGCAGCTCATAAGGGAAAAGCCTGTTGACGGGTTCCCTTAAAGCAGGGGCAGATTCCCATGATCGCAGTGCTCCGGCGGCAGCCGCGTCTTGCTGGCTGCCGGCCCTTGTTTGCAGCGTGTTCAATGCTAAACGTTGTGATGTACGCCCACCTACCTGGAGGGAGCCTATATATTCTAGGCTCAACCATGAAAACATTGGAGGATTACATCTTGGTGCTGGCCAATGCCCGTGTGAAGACTTACTTTGTGGGCAGAGTAAGCCTGCAATTCACTCTCATCCCAGAGAAGAGCTGCTGCCACAGCATCCCCCAGGCCTGTGTGTGTGTCCCTGCAGCCTCCCCAGGCCTGTGTGTACCCCCCAGTGCTGTATATACCACCAGCGATGTTTGTGCCCCCCAACTGTGTCTCTGCCCTCCAGTGATGTATATACCCGTTATGTCTGTACCCCCCCCAGGGATGCATTTGCCCTCAGCGTCGTCTTTGTGATGTATACAGCAATTGTGAGAAGCAACAAGATCAATATCGCTAATATCACAGTTGGAGCAAACAGAAGCAGCTTAGTGAGTTTGACCAAGTATAGCAGGGTGATTTTCAAGTTGATAATTTTGTGCGGCCCCCGAATAATGGTATAAATTTACAAATTGCCCCCGGCAGAAAAAAGGTTCCCCACCACTGCCTCAAAAGAAAAGAAAAAAAAAAAGATTCCTTGTTGTTAATGAGCTATCCAGTCACTGAATTCAGGCTGAGCTTGTGACAGAGTGATGTTAAGGGTACGTTCACACAAACATATTTTTTGTTTGCTGACTGTAGATAACCGATTAATGTAAGAAAATTAATTGCTAGGTGTGGAGGCGCCAAGGAACAAATTAAGCAGATAGCAAGCTGGGAGTTTTGCAATCTTCTGGGTCAACATAATCTTGCAAAATACTGTAAAGAGCATGTTGGGTTTTTTTCTTAAGCTTAAAAAGTTACTGTTACTTTCATTTTTTTCACTTTTGTAGTACACATGAAATTAAGAAACTTTGTAGTGTATATTATATTATATTATATACTACTACTATTATACTACCACCACCATTATTACTACTAATAATACAGTGTAGAAAAAACCAAGGAGAAAAAATTGTATGAAAAATACCCTGAATATAAATAAATAAATTGCAAGTGCTTAATAACAGGGTACTTAGTGTATACATTTTTGCAAAAAGGTAAAAAGCTGTCTCACCTCGTCACGGTGTACCCATCTGAGACAGTCCCTAACCTACTGAAGTTAAAAACATTATCAATACCTGACTTGTGTCATGTCAAAACTCCAATATGGATGGTGGCAAGTGGTCAGCTGGGTCCCAGATAAAATACACAGCAAAGTGAGACGCAATCAGCTGTTCAGTCTCAGTACTAGGAGGGCTGCACCCCCAACTTGCAACCAAGCAAGAAAACATACAAAAAACACAAAAACCTGAGCTGAAACAATGTTCAGTAAACATGCAACATAAAGCATGTGAATTGCAGCCTTAAGACTAGAAAAAACCAAGGAGAAAAAATTGTATGAAAAATACCCTGAATATAAATAAATAAATGCTGTGTATTTTATCTGGGACCCAGCTGACCACTTGCCAGGTTTTTTCTAGTCTTAAGGCTGCAATTCACATGCTTTATGTTGCATGTTTACTGAACATTGTTTCAGCTCAGGTTTTTGTGTTTTTTGTATGTTTTCTTGCTTGGTTGCAAGTTGGGGGCGCAGCCCTCCTAGTACTGAGACTGAACAGCTGATTGCGTCTCACTTTGCTGTGTATTTTATCTGGGACCCAGCTGACCACTTGCCACCATCCATATTGGAGTTTTGACATGACACAAGTCAGGTATTGATAATGTTTTTAACTTCAGTAGGTTAGGGACTGTCTCAGATGGGTACACCGTGACGAGGTGAGACAGCTTTTTACCTTTTTGCAAAAATGTATACACTAAGTACCCTGTTATTAAGCACTTGCAATTTATTTATTTATATTCAGGGTATTTTTCATACAATTTTTTCTCCTTGGTTTTTTCTAGTCTTAAGGCTGCAATTCACATGCTTTATGTTGCATGTTTACTGAACATTGTTTCAGCTCAGGTTTTTGTGTTTTTAATAATACAGTGTGTCCACCCATATCCTGTCCACCGCCATTAACTTAACATTCACCTTGATGATTTAACACTAATGTTACTTTTGTACATTCCCATAGCAGTTGGCACAAATGATTTCTTATATTTTTCCTTTGTAACCGGCTAATCCTTCTGAGGTGTAAGAAGGAAAAATATAGGAAATCATTTGTGCCAACTGCTATGGGAATGTACAACAATAACATTAGTGTTAAATCATCAAGGTAAATGTTTACTTTATTTCTTCTACTTCTCAGTTTACCCGCTGTGTATGACCTAATCTAATGTATAATGTTCTTCTGTCAACTCTACTGTCTTGTTAATTAAGTAATTCATGTTATTATTTAAGTTGTGCTGCTGTGATACACTTTATTGATTCCGTGGGAAATTATGGTATCGTAACTTGAGAACAGCGGCAGCTATAGGCATAGAAGTGGTGTCTAGGTATAGTAAAGTAGCCATGTGTTATGCAATGATCCCACCTATAGCGCCACCTGGTAGAAAACAATGGAGTTAGCATTTTTATCTCAAAAACGGAACGAGAGAGAGAAAAAGTGAATTACAAAGTTGAAGACACCACTTCTATGCCTATAGCTGCCGCCATTCTCAAGTTAATGGCAGTGGACAGGATCTGGGTGGACACACTGTATAATAAGTAGAGAAATGCTCTTTTCTCCTGCTGGACTCATCATTCATTGTCAAACTTCAGTAAAATCTGTCTTCATTAAATACGTTTCCCATTCCTGAGATAGATGACAGTTGGTGCTCATAAAATTCAATGGCAAGTTGTAACTGTGGTTTAAGGAGAACATGCAGCAGAATATCGGTGTCTGCTCCTACCTTCAACCTCCTCCATACCCCCATAGAATTTTAAAGTCACCAACTGTCATCTCCTATCTTGGCAATATTAATCTCTGTCTTTATTGTACACAAATTTTTTCCATGAATTGAGAGCGATATATCAGTCCTGGAGGTGAAAAGGCTGATTTCTCTGATAACCTATATTACAAAGTTTCTAACATTCATGTGTACTAATTATGTATGAAATAAAAATGAAAACGACGGTCACACTTTAACAATTCAACATTCCGTAATCATCTTAGAGTTCTAATTTTACCATGAATAGTATTTTTTAAGAATTTTATACATTCTTGAAGAAGTTAAGATTGAAATTGCAACACAAAGAAATTCCTGGAGTTATGAAGATCACAGTATGCATAGACCTATTAATGATATGCAAGTGATGAAAAGATGGAAGCAACATTTTCTAAACCTATCAATTTATTCATTATCAAATATGAGTGCCACACACCGAAATATACGCACTTACACACCTTGACATTTCATCAATGAGGTTGCTAATGGTTGTCTGAGGACTTTTATGCCACTCTGAATGCACTTAGCACAGAAATCATCAAGATCCATTGCTGGATAGTTCAGAGGTCCAGGCCAGTGTTTCCTCCTAAATGTCCTTTCCAATGGTCTTCCCTCCACCCCAGCTCCTGGGCCATGGAACGAGTCACAGGTGCCTGCAGCGCTCCCTGGGATCCCCCTTCTTCCTAAGAACCCGGGTCGAGCATCCAGCTCCGGACCACGGGCCCCTTCCCTGTCCTTGTCGCTACTGACGACTGTTCCTGAGTCCAACCTGGCGCGGACTGTTGCCTGGTGCTGAGTTCAGTGTCAGATGGCTCCTATCTTTCCATGCAGGTGCCCCGCCTCCTGGGTTACTGAACTAGTGGGCAAGCGGTCCCATACCTCATAATGGCTTGCAGAAAAGGGGGTGGAATCCGGCAACAAAAACAGTCTTCATTCAGGGAAAATATCCATCATTAAAATCCCGTTTATTAGTGCTGATTAAAATCCATTACACGTACAGACATGGGGACGTGCTTGACGTGTTTCGGAAGAGAGTCTTCCTTAGTCGTAACCACTCATGATGGCAACCCCCGGCACCTACCCTAGCCCAGGTCCCAGTCACAGAGCTCCCGTGTTATGTGTTGGATGTGTTGTGGTGGTTTACCGGTTATGACCTCCTCCGTATCCAAAATGAAGCCGCAGGGGCGCCGCAATAACATGCAGCGTCTCCGGACTGGTCTCCTATTGAGCACTTCTAGGACGGTAAAAATTGTTCTATGAAACTCAGTCTTGTGGAAATTTTTGATATTTTTCTTTTGTTTGGTAAGATATTGATTAAAATCTTACTTTTCAAAGGGAGTGTACTCATTTATGGTGAGCACTGAGTATGTATACATATTTGCACAAACTGAGCCAGTAAAAAGATAAATAAAATAGACATAAAGATATAGGTCACTGATAAACTCAGTTGCAGTTTATCAAGGTGGTTTAACAAGTTATTTGTTTTGGATGCATCAATTGATTGCTTTTCACTATTGCTTTTCACATGTTGGATTTTATAAAATAAAAATATTTTCTCTCTTTTACAAATGTATGATATTCAATGAGGTCTGCAATGTATGATATATTTGACAAGGCACACTGCTTTGCTTATCTCTAGAGGACTTTGTTCGGTTTGCATTTCCTGCTTGCAAGATAAATTCTTTGGATGTTCACTTCTCATAGGGTGCTAGCCTTGTATGCCATATTTTATTTATTATAGCAGCATTATTAGATTCTTTCTTATAAACTGCAATGTCATAATGTTTGGTAAGAGGACTAAGCTATTAAAACATGGCTCATAATGTGGAAACAAAAGTATAGTTTGCACTCTAAACTAACATCATCTGGCCCTTGTTCAGCCTTCATTGAAGTGGGACCCCCTGGTGTGGACAGGTAATTGAAATGGTACAGTAAAGCAGAAAAAAGCACCTGGGTTCTGTATATACCACAGGGTGGAAGCATCTGATTTATCATTTCTGGAGTCAGTTGTGCTGATTTTCAAAAGACGGCAACTAAGCTCTTCGGAGGCGGCATACAGTTATGAATATTTGGGTTCTTGTGGCAGGTATAGTTAAAGTACATACATTTTCAGCATTGCTATCCTGAAGACAATGACATGCATATTTTTACATAACTGTGAGGCCCACCTATGAGCTCCAAATTAATATCAGTCAGATGGATGATGGATGCTATCTATGCCTTGTTTCATATCTATAGAAAAGTAAAATTGTGATAGGAAATATGACCACGCTATCTTTCACCTGTTACCTCCAGGGGCAAAGATTTCCTGAAGTTGAGTTTCCTAATTTCCTAGAGAATGGAGCCATTTCCCATGACCAGCCCCATCTAAGGTCACTAAGGAGAGGTAAGTGGGAGTGGCTGTTTTTTAATAAATATCGAAGTTAGAGTTTATGCCTTTGTTCAATACTGGAAGATACACTGCTGTGTAGGATTGTTACACATTTTATTGGACATCTTCCCTCCATAGATCTGTGCCATTTCCTTGACATTAGGTCTTGTATTTTCCTTTTGTTTATCCCTTTTATTTTATAACTGTATATACTGTATTGTTTTGTCCCTTTTGTAACATCTTTTGTATATTTTTGTAAATATTGCCTACTTTTCGGATTCAATATATAAAATTTAATAGCTTTGGTCCTCTTGCTCTATAAACTGCATCCTTGAAGCCACACACTACCGGTAACGGGTGTCCAATTATCCTACATAAACGATTGGTGGTGGCAGCTAGTAGATCCTTTTGTTACTGTGGAGTTGGCAGTGACTGCACCAGGGTGTGTGTGTGTATATTTAAATATATATATATATATTTTTTTTCGTGCACTGGAATCGGAGGTATATATACCATATGCTCACTATGAGGTCCCTAAAAACTCGCCTAGTAGTGGAAACAGCCGCGCCCTCATCCATCACTTGTCAGTCATTTGTGTATTTGTCCTAATGATTGGAGGCAGCAGAGTGCTGTTCGTGACAAACTTGTGACAATGGTGGGATTTCTGCGTGATTTCCCAGGCTGTCTCTCTGACATGCAACATACCTTACAAATCTTATGGTTAATTACCCCAGCGTGTGAATAGAATTTTGTTTTATCCTGTTCACTTGAAAGGTGATAATTTGTTGATCGGTGAGGGCCTAACCACTGGAACCTGCACCGATTCACAGAACAAGGAATTTTTATCCCTATTACGGTCCTCTCACACTGAAGTATAAAATGGACAAGTGCAATATGTTGCACTTGTACCAATGTTAGTCAATGAGGCAGAGCAGATCTGTGAGTTTTTCCTCAGTTAAAATCGGACTGAGCAAACAATCGGAGCATCCTGTGATTGCACTAAAATTCCCTGATTTGCCAAATGGTGCAGGTCCCAGCAGTTGGACACCCACTTATCAGCAAATTGTCATCTATGGATAGGTATTAACTAGTTTTCACTGTACAACCTCTTAAGTTGTACATTTTTTGCTTTGTGTGTGAAAAGGTGGAATTTTACCATGACCACTAAATATGGGCAATTTTCACACATACCGTATGTAGTATAACTTATTATAAGCTCATAGAAGATGCATCAAAAGATAAGCATGAACCTTTCCTTCCTGTGTTTACAATAATACATGGAGCCATACATCCTTTTTTAAGGTGGTCCCAAGATACAGTCCATCCTGTCTTGGAGCCCGCCTCACATAGAGCCGAACATTATGTCTGACAGAGCCTACAGCGACTCCATCAGCGTCATTACAGTCAGCAACCCCGTCAGCGCAAACATCCAAATCCTATAAGCACTCCACAGCACATTGACAGTTTGCGCTGCACAGGTGCGACTCCACAGAGATGGCTGTAAATCAAAGTGCTAGGTTGTGTTTCCAGGCGCCACTCACAGTGAATGGAGCAATAGTATGAGTGGTACCGGTGTATGTCCCCATGGCTGAAAGACAGCAGCTCCTGGGAGGAAATAAGTTCTCTACAAATTTGCAGCCAGACAGTACTGTAATTCTATTTAACCCTATATCTGCAGGCACATGGTGTTTTCTGAGGACTGTTTTCCTATAAAGCACTTTGCAGAACAGGCCTCGGGCAGTCCGTGCTGCGACATACCAGAAAAATCCTCTAATGGAGTGATTAAGAATAATGATTAGACCGCAATGTCATACACTATAATCGTTTTTCTTTTGAAAGTGAAGGTACATTGTATTCTTACAGAACTCTTGTGTATTTTGCCCTTTCTTCCAAGTTTAAATTACCTGAAACCCTACACATAGAAAGTGATCACAGTTTCCCATAGAAATAGTTTCGAACATTTCTCAGAACTGCACCTGCTTTACGACTTTGTGCCAGAAGTGACCTTGGTAGAAAGATTCTGTGGGCAGCTGGAAAGGTTTCACCATCCTGGTCTTCACTGCAAGAGCTGACTTTAGGAAATGTTAATTAGTGTGTTTTTATTATGTGGTTTATTGTTTTTAGTTTTTCCCAGGGTATTACCAAACACAGAACCAAAAGTATGAAAACAAATTACACATTATATACTGGTAGTGATATTTAATTAAAAAGGACATGTGAATAGGTCAAAAGTAGCCAGTTGTTGCTTTTTCTTTTATTCTTTTTTTTAAGTATATCCGCCATACAAATAGATATATAGTTTTGGTGATCTTCCACAAGGGGATGTTGCTCACTGGTTTTTCTGGGGGCCAGGTCTGTAGGCATCTCTGCATTATTACCCTGTGAGCACCGTTCCTGTGTTAAAGAACATAAAAATTAGCATTAAACTAGTAGGCCATATATCTGGAACTGTATGGTTGATTTAAAGGGGTTGCCCACTACTTCTACATCGATGACTGATCCTTAGGATATCTGATTGGCCGGGGTCCGACACACGGCACCCCTGCTGATCAGCTGCTCCCGGTTCCGGTAGCAGGCAACTGAAAATGCTCAGTTCCCGGAGCTGGCCAGTTAACTGATAGCGGCCGTGGTTTGGCTGGGTACTTCACATCCGCATAACATGCATATCAGCACCAGGAATAGCTGACCGGAGGGGGTGCCAGGTGTCGCACCCCGGCCGATCATAATTTGATGACATACCCTAAGGATAAGCCCTCAATGTAAAAGTAGTGGACAACCTCTTTATGGAAAAAAGTCTATTTTGGTAACTAAACCAAGCACATCTAGCTAACATGACCAGATTTTTTCCACGTTTGGAGTAGGTGCCTCATTTTAGATAAATGGCTTTTTCATGAAGTAATATCATTCACAATATCATACTTAATGTGAGGGGTTGCTCAAACCCATTGATTGCAGTAAGTTTGCAAGCTATGTAAATGGGTAATAATATTAACACCTCTGAGTCTTCAGTGTAACCTAATAAAAATACATTCAGGTCTACTGTAGTGTGAGCATACGCTTTTTGTTTTATTCTTAGAAGTTTTATTCCAGTAGCCTAGCCTATGGTGTGGGCATCCTTGCATCAGATGTTAAAACGGTCATTCCAACAGCAATGTAATGCATACTTATTGTAATTGTACAGACAAAGACCAAGTAGCGTTGGAACAACTCGCACTGGGGGTAACAACAGCATGATCGGATATAGTGTGCACCAAAAATATAATCTCACCCACCCGCCCCCAGTAGTGTTCTGTTTATAGAAGGCTGCACGTGGGCGGAGACTCAAACTGCTAAATTAGTGACTTCCAATGGGGTTCATGTCAAGCCCGATTCCCAAACCAAACTTTATCTAGAGTCCGGCTGAACCCGCTGAACCGAACTTTTACGGGTCAGCTGATTTTTACAGCTGACTCTTCTCTCCTTTCCTATGAGCTACTTATTAGTCCCATTTCTCTGATTTATAATCAAGCTACTTAAAGTATAGAATTCACTTTATGCTTTTGGGTACTCTCTTTTTGTCTACACTACCCTGCCTGACAGATTTTATCTTCTACCACCTACATTAGTATAGTTACTTGTGTGATTTTACATAATTGTTGGCTAGTATACAGTGTGTCCACCCATATCCTGTCCACCGCCATTAACTTGAGAACAGCGGCAGCTATAGGCATAGAAGTGGTGTCCAGGTATAGTAAAGTAGCCTTGCGCTACGCAATGAAACCACCTATAGCGCCACCTGGTGGAAAACAACGGCGTTAGCATTTTTTTCTCAAACGGAACAAGAGAGAGAAAAAAGTGAATTCAAAAATTGTAGGGTATCATCAATTCAATACGAAACGACACCTTGCATACAGAAATGCTATGATTAGAACATGTAAAACTCACAAGGCTGCATCCGTGAGGCGATACCTCATGGAGACCTTCCTACAAGTCATTGGGTATGGTGGCTGTGTGGAGTGGCCTCCACGCTCACCTGACCAATTGGACTTCTTTCTGTGAGGTCACATCCATCCACATTGCAGGATCTACGACGACGTATCACAGATGCTTGTGCAAATGTGTCACTTACCATATTGCACAACGTGCAGCAAGATATAGTATGGAGTCCAGATGTGCATTGCAGCTGACAGTGGCCACTTTGAGCATGAAAGTTAAATGAGCGCAATATGTGTGACCAGCATTCAATGTTTTTTTTGGGGGGGGGGGGTCATGGGTTTCATATCATAGCATTTCTGTATGCAAGGTGTTGATTCGTATTGAATTGATGATGCCCTACAATTTTTTAATTCACTTTTTTCTCTAGCTCGTTCCGTTTTCGAGATAAAAATGCTAACTCCATTGTTTTCCACCAGGTGGCGCTATTGGTGGTTTCATTGCTTAGTGCATGGCTACTTTACTATACCTAAACACCACTTCTATTCTACTCTAGCTGCCGCCGTTCTCAAGTTAATGGCGGTGGACAGGATATGGGTGGACACACTGTATAGCAGAGCTCAACTCTCCTGCACTTTTCTGGACTATAGCTTGTAGTTACTAGTTACTATGTTTTTTGTATATTGCTGATAGATCTATAATGTGAAACAGCAAATGCTGTTCTTTAAGTGCCTATGGCCCAGGATTATTTTTCATCATATAGATCAACAGAAGAGTAGAGATGAGCGAACCCTTGGAAGTTCGGTTCAGTGGGTTCAGCTGGACTTTAGATAAGGCTTGAGACTTGGACTTGACCTGAACCCCAATGGAAGTCATTAATTGGGCAGTTTAGGTCTCCACCCATCCCAGCCATAAACAGAACACTTCCGAGGAGAAGGTGGGTAGGGCGTTTCCTTCCTCTGTTTTTTGTTTATTTTGGTGCACACTACATCCCATCACGCTGTTGTTACCCCCAGTGCGAGCCGTTCAAACACTACAAGCGGCTCATACTGGGCTGAGCAAAGAGCGTATCTGAGCACAGCGATCCTCGTGCGAGTGGTTTACTTATGTAAAGCTTCTAAACTCTTTTTTTTTTTTTGCAAAATTTATGTTTGTTCCGAACACCTAAACTTAGATTTGCTTATCTCTACATAGGAGCAGTTGGAGTTTCACACAACTGATCTGTCTGTAGCTGGTAACAAACTCCTCTCAGCCCATCTATGTACAGCGCTATCCTGCAGTAGATCATGTCTCTCTGCCCCTCTATACACAGCCCCATCTTGCAGTATATCATTCTTTCCAGTCCCATCATGCAATATGTCACTCTTATCTACCCCTCTATATGCAGACCATCTTGCAGTACAGTATATTGCTCTTATTTACCAGCATATACGTACACTGCTGCTTCCTGGAATGAACTCACATGAGCAACTCTAGTACAGAGCTATGCTGGCAGAAAGCCAAAGACAGCACTACAAATGATCGACCAGGAGCATTGGAACTACAGTAGGAGAACAAGAGGGTAAATAGTGCCTGAATGGGCATCCTTTGGGGAAAGGGGTGGAGCTTATTAAGCCAAAAGTGGGGAGATTTGAAACTGAGTTATATTAGCACATATCAATAATTTATGAGTTCATTATTATCAGGCCACCTTGTCATTTGGGGAATAAACCTTTAATAGCACAGTTTGTTACTGCACTAAAGACTAGCCTAGGAGATGCCAATAAAAATGATCTACTAATTTGATTTAGAAAATGATGACTTTGTAAAGTCTTACACTACAATAGTTTTCTGTTTAGAACTGGAGTTGCACTTTAGATTGTTTCAGTACATTTTTGGCACATGCCATATGCTTTTATGCAATACTGCAGGGCTCTACTACTTTTGTGGATCAGTGATAAATGTGTTTACTCAGAAAAGCCCTTTACTACTACTGTAGATATGATTCTACCACACATGATACAATTTAAATTGGTGGTATTCCAAGTAAAGTTACCTTTTATAAAAGTGGGGGTGTTAGATAGGTCCTCTTGAAGATAATCAATGGACCGAAATACTAGAAAGAGTCCCTGACCTATCCTTGGGAGAAGCTCATAGACTATCACGGCTGTATGTAATACACCAAGTATATCGAATGTCTACATTTCTTTTTGAGATAGGGGCAAGATCAGACTCCTCATGCCCTCGCTGTAAGGCAGACTCTGCTGCCATGCTCCATATGTTGTGGTCATGCCCTAATCTGGAAGTATTCTGGATAGGGGTATTTGAAATTATTAACAGAGTCTATCTGACTGACCTAAATCTCACACCCTTCGTATGCATATTGGGATATATTGCAGATCAGACTGTAGTTGAGGAGAGAAATCTAGCAGTATCCCATATGTTATTCATGGCTAGAAAACTTATCGCACAAAACTGGATCTCAGACCAAACTCCAAATATTTCAGCATTTATTAACAAAATAAACTGGTTGATAAATTTAGAAAAGTTGATACTGGTTAATACTTGAAAAGAAATTGTATTCTTAAATTTGACAAAATATGGGCTCCGTTGATTGATGATTCGGGTTTAGCGTCTAGGGACCTGTTTAGAATTTGCCTTGACCTGTTCTAAACTGAAGCAGGGAATTGGACCTTGTTGAATATACTCTCAAAATGTTTCAGTGAATCATTTGCTAGCACTGTGCATAACAAATAGCCAATGTTGTAGGAATGATATTAACCTCCATTTGCTTATTTATCGAATATCTCTTACCTCTTTCAAAAGAGCTGCGACTCTTCAATACGTCTTAAGTACTTATTAAATATTTGCTGGGTGGGTGGGATGGGAGTTTTGGGGTTTGGTAACTCCGTATTTGTGTGTTAATTATATTTTGAAATGTTCAATAAAAACATTTTGGTAAAAAAAAGTTACCTTTTATAAGAAAACCGTTTGCAGCTTATAAAACAACTCCACCTATGGTTGGCAACACAATTTAAAAATATATCTTTTATTCTGATATGAAAATGTACACCAAAGTCAGAATGAAAGAATATCAAAATCATATCTGTACATTTCTGTATTATTCCAAACACACATAAAAAAAGATGAGAATCACATCAAGTGTAAGATCTCCACTGCATCCACATTAGTCTGTTCATTATTTATTGACTTTGAGAAACATACACCATCATTTGTACGTTTTCATTCTTTTTTTTTTTCTCGTTTGACATTTTTTTTTACAAAATTAATAAAATAACTGGTCTGAAAAACTTTTTGGGAAGGAACGCTCTGAAAGGTCAATAGATGTTCTTAGTGGCTGCCATTACAGAGTAATGTGTTAATTTTGGTCGGTAGTTCAAAACTTGAGATTTATTAAGAGTTCTGATAACTTGTTCAGATCATTCATATATGGCTCCTTTTGGAGTATAAAATCCACTTTCAGGTCCTGATGAGGAAATATACTTAAAAGCTCGCATCTGAGCCTTTCAGTGTCTGTGTGGGAACGAACACCCGTATCTTCTCTCTGCTTATATCCAACTGGTTTTCGGTCTCGAAGGTTGAGGACCTCTGTTTGAGAAGATGGTTTTGGTTGAGGATAAGCAGCTCTTCGCCCGGCGAATGAATGACTTTTAGATTTTGTCCTGCATAAGTAAAATATTGTTAGTATGGATATACTCAGCAGACAATAAAACAAGCTACGGCTGGTAATAACTTACTTTGGTAAAGAATTCTTTGTAAGGAACTTGTCCAAAGCTGGCCCATTTCTGCCTAGAGGGTCATCTGGAATCATAAAGATATCTCCAGCAAAGGTGAACTGGAGCAATCTGGAGATGACCAAAATATCAAATCATAAAGAATGCAATGTGGTTAATACTATAGAATATACACATATATATATATATATATATATATATATATATATATATATATAACTTTAAGCTGTCTTTATATGTACCTGTCCTTTATGATAGTCTGCCAAGCAGGAGATTCTGCAAAAATGTCCCGTAGAAAATCATTTGTAACTATTACGCCATCTTTCTTTTCTGCCAGATCTAGCATAAACCTTTATCAGATTGGAAAGTAAATGCATGTGTTTAACTTTTTTTTTCTTTTCTACTAAAAAAAAAACATAACAAGTTAAAAATGAATAATAATAATAAAAATGATCAACATTTAAGGCTCTATTAGTAATACTATCTTCATATGGCACTACTATTTGACCAATAAAACAGAAGTATTTCTAACCCTTAAGGCTGCTTTACACGCAGTGACATGTGACTCGTGAAAGCACCCGCCCCCGTCGTTTGTGCGTCACGGGCAAATCGCTGCCCGTGCCGCACAATATCGCTTGGAAGCGTCACATATACTTACCTTCCTAGCGACGTCGCTGTGGGTGGCGAACAACCTCATTTTTTTTAAGGGGGAGGTTCGTGCGCTGTCACAGCGACGTCACACAGCGGCCCGTCAATAGAAGCAGAGGGGCGTAGACCAGCCGCATTAATGACACGCCCACCTCATTGCCGGAGGATGCAGGTACGTTGTTGCTCTTCGTTCCCGGGGTTTCAAACATAGCGATGTGTGCTGCCTCAGGAACGACGAGCAACCTGCGTCCAGCATGAGCAACGATATTATGAAAATGAACGACGTGTCAACAATCAACGATTAGGTGAGTATTTCTGATCGTTAACACTCGCTCATAGGTGTCACATGCAATGATGTCGCTAACGACGCCGGATGTGCATCACGAATTCCGTGACCCCGACGACATATCGTTAGATACATCGTTGCGTGTAAAGCCCCCTTTAGTCTTTCACTATGTATGTTATTTTTCCTTATTAGTGCATTAATCACTAGAGATGAGCGATTTGAACCGTTCGCCAATTTCAAATTCGAGTGATTTTGGGCGGTGTTCGAGTCGTTCGACGAACTCGAACGATTTGCTTCAAGTTCGGCCGTTCGATAACGGTTCGATCATGAAAAGCGTGGCTTTTCACAGTAAGGCTATGTGCGCACGTTGTGTATTTGGATGCGCCCTGCGTCCCCAGCACAATCCCGCTCTCTTTCCTACTCACCGATCACGGGCACGGCGCTGCACGGCTGTCACAAAGCTACGGCGGCATTTCCTCTTTTGAAAATGACTGCCACTCATTATTCAATCTGGTATTCCCTGCTTTCCCCGCCCACCGGCGCCATGATTGGTTGCAATCAGACACGCCCCCACGCTGAGTGATAGCTGTCTCACTGCAACCAATCACAGCCGCCGGCGGGCGGGTCTATATCGTGCAGTAAAATAAATAAATAAATAATTAAAAAAAAATAAAACCTGCGGTTCCCCCCAATTTTGATACCAGCCAAGATAAAGCCACACGGCTGGAGGCTGGTATTGTCAGGATGGGGAGCCATGCCGGCCAAGCCACGCCACCCTAATGGCGCCACGTTATGGGTAGCCCACCACCCTATCAATATCAGCCAGCAGCCGCCCGGAATTGCCGCATCCATTAGATGCGACAGTCCCGGGACTCTACCCGGCTCATCCTGAATTGCCCTGGTGTGGTGGCAATCGGGGTAATAAGGGGTTAATCATGGCAGGCGTCTCCCCGAGATACCTTCCATGATTAACCTATAAGTGAAAGTAAATAAACACATACAACGAAAAATCCTTTATTTGGAATTAGACAAAAAAAACCTCCTCATTTACCTCTTTATTAATCCCCGAACAACAATCCAGGTCCGAAGTAATCCACCTGACGCTTTCAGCTCTGCTACATCAAGCTGACAGGGAGCGCCGTAGAACACAAGTGCTCTGTGTCAGCTCCACGCAGCAACTGATGTGAGCCGCGCTGTCACCGGAGACTTCACTCAGGTAGTGCCTGCATGTGATATTTCTCTCTCTTTTTCCCTCTGGTTCTTTTTCTCTCTCTCTCTCTTTCTTTTTCCCTCTTTCTCTCTCTCTCTTTCTTTCTCTCCCTCTCCCTCTCATCTTTGTAGCTGAATAATTTACTTCTGGATTCTCTACTGCAACAGAAGTCAAGATTACCAAATCTTCCTATGCTTTTTATTAATGGCAGTGGCTCAATGGGTAGAGCTACTGCCTAAGGATAATTAGTTCATGAGTTCGAGTCCCGGCCGTCCCGGTAAAGAATTTAATTTATTTATAATTTTAAATTATAATTATTATTTATTAATAATTATAATTTAATTTCATTATGCACTGAGGGGAGGAGCCACGGGACACACCTCTAAAATCGGAGCAGTTCACGGAATGAGGCTGCATTGCTCTCTCCCCTCTCTCTCCCTCTCTCTTTTCTCTCTCTCTCTCTCTTTTCTATCTCTCAGACCTGGCAATTATCAGCTGATGCGGTCACCTGACGGAATCAGCTGACACTATAAGTCGAGCGGTGAGGCCGGCTTTTTACCGCCCGGCCGGCTAAACTATCAGCTGCTGCTGTCGGACAGGAGTCTGCACAGAAGTGTGTAGTTTTTGTTTTGGTTTTTTTGCACTAATGCATCAGCTGATTGTATAAAAGCCGTTTATACAATCAGCTGCTGTCATGTGATTCAGGCCCTTGAACCTGACACATCATCTGATTGCTTTGCCTTCCAGCAAACCAATCAGATGATATTGGATCCGGATTGAACGGCGCGGGACCCTTGACCCAGGATTACTGCGGAGGGGGGTTCTTTATTTCAATAAAGATGAAGTCACTAATTGTGTTGTGTTTTATTTCTAATAAAAATATTTTTCTGTGTGTTGTTTTTTTTTTATCTGTACTAGAAATTCATGGTGGCCATGTCTAATATTGGCGTGACACCATGAATTTCGGGCTTAGGGCCAGTTGATAATATACAGCTAGCCCTAACCCTATTATTACCCAGCGAGCCACCCGTCAGCAGGGCAGCTGGAAGAGTTGGATACAGCGCTAGAAGATGGTGCTTCTATGAAAGCGCCATTTTCTGGGGTGGCTGCGGACTGCAATTCGCAGCAGAGGTGCCCAGAAAGCTTGGGCACCCTGCGCTAAGGATTCCAATTCCCAGCTGCCTAGTTGTACCTGGCTGGACACAAAAATTGGGCGAAGCCCACGTTATTTTTTTTTTTTTTTTTATTATTTCATGAAATTCATGAAATAAAACAAAAAAGGGCTTCCCTATATTTTTGGTTCCCAGCCGGGTACAAGTAGGCAGCTGAGGGTTGGGGACAGCCCGTAACTGCCTGCTGTACTTGGCTAGCATACAAAAACATGGCGAAGCCCATGTAATTTTTTGAGGGGGCAAAAAACTCCTGCAAAGTCCTGGATGGAGTATGCTGAGTCTTGTAGTTCTGCAGCTGCTGTGTCTGTATGAAGGAGAGCAGACAGCAGCTGCAGAACTACAAGGCTCAGCATCCTCCATCGAGGACTGTATGCTGGAGGGAGAGGCAGGGGGAGCAGAACTGCATCCACTAGTGTATGCAGGAGAGTAGACAGCAGCTGCAGAACTACAAGGCTCAGCATGCTGCATCAAGGACTGTATGCTGGAGGGAGAGAGAGGGGGAGCAGAACTACAAGGCTCAGCATGCTCCATTCACTAGTGTATGCAGGAGAGCAGACAGCAGCTGCAGAACTACAAGGCTCAGCATACTCCATCCAGGACTGTATGCAGGAGTTTTTTGCCCATCAAAAAAAATGACGTGGGCTTCGCCATATTTTTGTATGCTAGCCAGGTAAAGCAGGCAGGTACGGCTGCCCCCAACCCCCAGCTGCCTATTTGTACCCGGCTGGGAACTAAAAATATAGGGAAGCCCTTTTTTTAATTATTTCATGAATTTCATGAAATAATTAAAAAAAAAAACAAAAAAAAAACGACATGGGCTTCGCCCTATTTTTGTGTCCAGCCAGGTACAACTAGGCAGCTGGGGATTGGAACGCCCGAGGTTTCTGGGACCCTCTGCTGCGAATTGCAATCCACAGTCGCCCCAGAAAATGGCGCTTTCATAGAAGCGCTATCATCTGGCGCTGTATCCAACTGTTCCAGCTGCCCTGGTGACGTGTGGCTCGCTGGTTAATAATTGGTTAATACTAGCTTTGTTTTACTAGCTAGTATAAAGCCAGAGATTCTTAATGTCAGGCAAGTTTGACCTGGCCATTAAGAAAAGACACCACACAGAGAAAAAAATACTTAAATAGAAATAAATACACAGACACACTTAGAGACCATGTTTACTACTCCCTCTCAGCCCTCAACGATCCTAGTCTTCTGCCTTCTTTCTCCTTCAACCCATGCAGCTCTGCTACATCATACAGCACTGCATTGGAGGAAGACGCTGCTGCTCCCGTGCAGTCTAATCACTCAGTGAGTGAGCAGAGGCTGTGGGTTGTAAGCGATGACGTCACCCCTGCCACCGTTGAAATAGTAATCTGACAGGCGGGTTACTATAGCATCGGTGATCTCCGATCACCTGATTCCCGGTGCTGCTATTCACCGGTTGTGGCATCCAGTCCTTGCATGTGGGCTGACTCTGTAAAGAGCGCCGACATGCAGGAACGGGGGAGCCAAGCATGTGCCCAAGCATCTCGCCGGTACACGGAGATGCTCAAACGAGCACCGCATACCGGAGAGATGCACTGACAGCACCTAGCATGACATCTAGCCATGTGACCAGTCTGTAGCCAATGAGATAATAGACACGTGACTGGTCACATGCTATGACGACGTCACTGAAGGTCCTATCATCAGTGCTGGTTACCAGGAGGTCGCAGCGATGATCGGAAGGAAAAGCGGCGGGAGACAGAGTGCAGGATGCGTCGCGGGGACCTGTAAGTATATTGGCAATGTTTATTAACTGCATGTGTACATGTATAATGTGTTTGTATGTGTTTGTGTTTGCCTGCCATTGTTTTCAATTGGGTTCGAAGGTGTTCGTCGAACACACCCGCCGTTCGACGAACCGAACTCGAACACTAGAGGGGTGGCTCAACACTATTAATCACATAACATCTATCAGTCATTTCTATTAGAAGTCAATCCGTGAGTATACAAGCATCCTACGGTTCAACTTGTGTGACCTGCCTATAAAATTGCCTCTTGATCTCAGGACCTCAGATTTATATTAACTACATAAGTTTATCAGGCTGCAAATTCAGTGTTACCTGTCATCATAAGATGTAATTCTTTTGCCATCGACTGTTCTTGAAGGGGTAAATGAGAGAAAGCCAAGAGTACTCAGCTCTGTGAGGAAGTGCTGCTCTATGAGGAGACTCATGGTTAGTCATGCACAAGTACATATTAATTCCCAAATACATATTAATTCCCAAAATTGCATTATATTTGACGAAACACAGTATAACTATTGTTAATATACGACTAAGCCTAACATTCATTTTTTTAGTTCCTTTTTTGTCTCCTTTTTTCTCTGCATCTGCCCTTCTGTCCGACATGCTTCACAGACCTGAATGGACAGATATCTTGTTCTCTGCAAAAACTACATATCCTAGCAGCACCCTGCTTCTCCTCAGTGCTGCATTGCCACTCAATGTATCTGCTGTACCTTAGTACAATAAATGTACGTGCTTGTGCGTGTACAGGACTTCACAGTGTGTGACTAGTTATAATGAATGAGACACTATTAGATAGCCCTCTTATAGGATTATGCACTTCGTTATTATTTTTATATATATATATATATATATATAATATTAGCTATAGTGCTGGAAAGACTAACACCGTGGATGGATCTGTCAAGCGCTGCTGACTCATCACACCAGAATTGACCATAGATTGTAACATCCTCAGAAAATGCTTAAGAGAGGTGAACTGTGCTGTGGGTACGCAGCAGAATGACGTAGTACGAATCAACAGAAGACAGGCTACCTACATTGCGCATGATCGACGTAAGCCATTGGAACTAAAGGAAGATGGTTCCAATGGCGGCAAAATAGGGTAACTATAGCCTGGGAGGGGTTCTTCATTAGGGGGGCAAGTAGTACTAAACTATGAGGATTTTAAAAATAATTACTTTGGAACACTTTTTATTAAAAATGTTGGAGATTTGTATGAAATCTATTTAAAATATTGGCAATAACCCTTTAAAGAAATGACATTATATATGAACGAAAAAGGTATTCATAGGTATGTTCAGAAAAACATGACAGCAGCTGCATTTAACTTGTGTTATAAATGCCTAATAAATTCCAGGATTCAGGGAGGCCTGAAGCTTCACGAGTAGAGATGACCAACCTGAACTTGTAAGTTGGGTATTTGTACCAAACACAGACTTTACAAAACAATTAGTGTTTGAGTTAGGAGTTTGGGTGCTTTACGTATGCTAATCACTCAAGCGAGTATCACTGTGCTCAGGTACGCTCATTGCTCGGTCCAGTGCGAGCCGCATGCAGTGTTTGAACGGCTCACACTGGGGGCAAAATCAGAGTTATAATGTGCATAAATAACAAAACAAAATAGAAAAACATCTGTCTCCCACCCTCCCTCGGAAGTCTTCATGTTAGCAGAGAGCCAAGCTGCCCAATCAGTGTCACATCTCCACTAGGGCCTGCTCCGGTGACGTCTGCCCCGATTAGCAGGCGCTGCTCTACTGTCACGTCTCCACCAGGGTCTGCTCCGGTGACGTCTGCCCTGGTCACCAGGCATTGCTCTGCTCATACTGCAGACAGTGCTGGAGATGGGGTAGAAGTCAGTTCCAGTGGCTCTGGTCGGCGGAGTCGCCGCATATTCACCAGACTTGGTCTGGCTGGAACTTGCAGTACTGCTGACTGACTGTAGGGGTGTGTGCCTTCCAGCTAGTATCAGCTCCTACTCCAGCCTATGGGAGGGCACCACACCCTTTTTATATCCTTCAGTGTTCTTGGATCTTTGCCAGATATAGTCTTGTGTTGCTGTTAGCCACATCCTTTCTTCCTGGTACTGTGCACCTCGCTTTATGTGTCATATGAACTCTGCTTTGTTTACTGACATCCCTCCTGCCTGCTGTTTTGTACCTTGCCTGACATCCCAGTTTTGACCTCTGCTTGTTTTCCAGACATTCCTCCTGCCTGCTGTTTTGTACCTCGCCTGACATTTCTGTTTGACCTCAGCCTGTTTTTCTGGACATTCCCCCTGCCTTCCTATTTTGCACTTTGCTGACTTTCTGGTTTTGACACTGCCTGGCGACTATCCCCGTCTATGGAATGCAGCCTACCTTAGGCAGTGAATTCCTGGACCCTGCAGTAATTTCAGATCTCTGTATAGGGGTTAAAGTGTTTTGGGGTACCTCGGGGTCCTGCTTAGTGGGTGGCTTGCCATTACAATCAGTGACTTCAAATGAAGTTAAAGTCAAGTCCGGGTTCAGAAATGAACTTTAGATAAAGTCCGGCTGAACCTGCAGAACTCGAACCTCCACAGGTCTGCTCATCTCTACTCACGAGCCTAATCCATTCACAGAAATTTATCACCTGCACTTCGAGCAGGGGAGAGCTGTATGAAACCACATATACATTCACTATTAGGCAGTTGTAGGTACTTCGAAATGTTTTAGAATGCCCTTAAAGAGAGATAAGTAACATTGTCACTGGAAAATATTGCAACATCCTAAAATATGCTAATTTATCACCCAAATGTTCCCATTGGCAGATGGAGCATTAATTTATGACCATTATTATGGGGACAGCATTAGTAACTAGTGATGGGCGATCCCGAACTGTAACGTTTGGGGATCATACCAATCACATAGTGACCGTGTACACGATCCCGATCAAGAGCTTTCCTGGGAAGCTCGTGTTACAGATTGGGTCCAGTTTGGGTCCAAGGGCTGTAAAAAAACAAACAAAAAAACCCCACATTATTAAAAACATTGTGATCATACTTACAGGTCCCACGACGCGTCCTGCAGACTCTGTCTCCCGGACACTTCTGCTTCCGATCATTGATGTGCCGCCCGGTAACCAGCACTGACTTACAGGACCTTCAATAACGTCATAGCCATGTGAACAGTCTGGTGTGGCATTGGCTTACAGACTGGTCACATGACTATGACATCATTGAAGGTCCTGTTAACTGAACTTTAACTATCACTGTGCAAGTGTCGCATCGCATCAGGGCGCACAATCTCCCGACAGGAGCAGGTCAGCTGCATGTATTTCCATGCAGCTGAGGCGCTCCTGTCCGGAAAGTGTCAGGCAGTGCGGGGTGATGCAATGCGAGACGCAAGTGGAATCATACCCTCATTGTCAGCCTCCTTCTCGCTCTGTACAGAGCGATGTAGCAGAGCTGACATTAATAAAAAAAAATGATGGGCTTCCCTGTGTTTTGATTGCCAGCCAATGTAAAGCCAGGTAGATGGGGGTGGCAACCCGTAGCCGTCCGTTTTATCTGCACTGAGAATCAAGTAGTCTACAGGGAGAGCCATGTCAACTCTGCTCATCACTCTGTAAAGACAAGCGACTACAGAGAGAGAACCAGGGAGAGCCATGTCAGCTCTGCTACATCTCTCTGTACAGAGCGAGAAGCAGGCTGACAGTGAGGGTATAACTCCACTTGCGTGACGCATTGCATCACCCCACAGAGCCTGACACTCTCAGGACAGGAGCGCCTCAGTATGTATGTCCATGCAGCTGACCCACTCCTGTTGGGAGATTGTGCACGATGATGCGATGCGACAATCGCATAGTGATAGTCAAAGTTCAGTTAAAAGGACCTTCGATGACGTCATATTCATGTGACCAGTCTGTAAGCCAATGTCTGTACAACAGTCACACCAGACTGGTCACATGTCTATGACGTCATTGAAGGTCCTGTAAGTCAGTGCTGGTTACCGGGCGACACTGGAATGATCGGACACGGAGGCAGAAGCGGCCGGGAGACAGTCTGCAGGACGTATCGCGGGACCTGTAAGTATGCTCAGAATGTTTTTTATTTACTATATTCTTTATTTTACAGCCCCCCCCCCCGCCCCATCCCATAACTGTAAAGCCCAAGTTCGGTGACCGGGCGCAAGTTCGCGTTATTTTGATTCGGATCTTGATCTTTACAAAACGATCGTCGAGGCTCCCGATCCCAACCATCGGGGAATATCGCCCATCACTATTAGTAAATAGTAAAGGCAATTCTACATAGATATTATTGTGCTGGCACTACTATTCAGCCTCTACATTGTGGTATATCTATGAGGCAGAACTAGCGTTCAGGTCATATGTGGTATAAGTGTGGAAATTGTCAGTTGCTGCAATTTGGAACTATTCCAGAGCCTATTATTTTCACAAGGCCTGGACCTACAGAAAACACAGTACTGACAGTCCATAAATATTTGGCTTTGGAGGTATCGCATGGTCAACAGAATTTTGAGTTTTCTCTTTAGGCTTTGGCTTCTAGGTTATTATTATGGCTCAAAAACGGCAGCAAACTGGCCAAACCTGTATATGATAACCACGACAGCCCATTCAGGACTTGGATCTGAGTTGTACCACTAGTGCAAAACTAAGACAAACTTCATAAGCCACTTGCCAATTAAAAGACTGAAGAATCTCCAAGAAATAAAGAAACAATTCACTGCCATCCCTTCATATGAGGTAAGCAACATAGTGAATCAGAATAACTAAACTACATTTCTAACTGGCATTTGCTAATAATATTATTATTATTATTACATCAACTACATATTTGGATAGGATCATGGAGATTGGAATACCGCTTTAAGGTTGTTTCACTCACAGTTGTTTTGGGTTAACCCCACTGTGGTTATTATTGTAGTTTTTGGTTCTTTTCTTTTTTATGCATTTTTAACATGGATTTTTTTTAACAACTTTAATTTAATAAGCAGTAAGAGGACTATGGAGAAAGGGTATCTAATATTGAGCCAAAGCCAGAATATGAAACTACAAATATAGGGCTGGCAGGCTAGCAGCTCTCATATTTTGCAATTGCAGGACATTAGGTATCCATGGTTACGACCAAGCATATAGTTAGTTATTTGCTAGTGGCCGCAACCATGGATACCTAAGGTCCTGCAATGCCCTGAACATGATGTAAGCGACACAGTGAATCAGAAGAACTACAGTTAGGTCCAGAAATATTTGGACAGTGACACAATTTTCGCGAGTTGGGCTCTGCATGCCACCACATTGGATTTGAAATGAAACCTCTACAACAGAATTCAAGTGCAGATTGTAACGTTTAATTTGAAGGTTTGAACAAAAATATCTGATAGAAATTGTAGGAATTGTACACATTTCTTTACAAACACTCCACATTTTAGGAGGTCAAAAGTAATTGGACAAATAAACCAAACCCAAACAAAATATTTTTAATTTCAATATTTTGTTGCGAATCCTTTGGAGGCAATCACTGCCGTAAGTCTGGAACCCATGGACATCACCAAACGCTGAGTTTCCTCCTTCTTAATGATTTGCCAGGCCTTTACAGCCGCAGCCTTCAGTTCTTGCTTGTTTGTGGGTCTTTCCGTCTTAAGTCTGGATTTGAGCAAGTGAAATGCATGCTCAATTGGGTTAAGATCTGGTGATTGACTTGGCCATTGCAGAATGTTCCACTTTTTGCACTCATGAACTCCTGGGTAGCTTTGGCTGTATGTTTGGGGTCATTGTCCATCTGTACTATGAAGCGCCGTCCGATCAACTTTGCGGCATTTGGCTGAATCTGGGCTGAAAGTATATCCCGGTACACTTCAGAATTCATCCGGCTACTCTTGTCTGCTGTTAGGTCATCAATAAACACAAGTGACCCAGTGCCATTGAAAGCCATGCATGCCCATGCCATCACGTTGCCTCCACCATGTTTTACAGAGGATGTGGTGTGCCTTGGATCATGTACCGTTCCCTTTCTTCTCCAAACTTTATTCTTCCCATCATTCTGGTACAGGTTGATCTTTCTCTCATCTGTCCATAGAATACTTTTCCAGAACTGAGCTGGCTTCATGAGGTGTTTTTCAGCAAATTTAACTCTGGCCTGTCTATTTTTGGAATTGATGAATGGTTTGCATCTAGATGTGAACCCTTTGTATTTACTTTCATGGAGTCTTCTCTTTAATGTTGACTTAGAGACAGATACACCTACTTCACTGAGAGTGTTCTGGACTTCAGTTGATGTTGTGAACGGGTTCTTCACCCGTTACTTTTGGTCCCTTGAAAAAGAGGAGGCTATGCATTACAGAGCTATGATTCCTAAACCCTTTCTCCGATTTGGATGTGAAAACTCTCATATTGCAGCTGGGAGTGTGCACTTTCAGCCCATATTCTATATAGAATTGTATTTCTGAACATGTTTTTGTAAACAGCTAAAATAACAAAACTTGTGTCACTGTCCAAATATTTCTGGACCTAACTGTATACTACATTTATTGGAGGTATTTTCTAATATTATTATTACACCTACTACATGTTGGGATAGGATCTTTGGGATGTGAATACCCCTTTTTAAGTCCCTAAACCAAGTCTAATGGCACCATATACACCATGTGTAAAGTCCAGTTATGGGCGATGCCAGACCAGTTTCATCGCCATGATGAATTATACAGATATTCTAGATCAAAGTCGCATCAAATACTTGTTCCATGAAGTCTGAAGTATTCCCTTAGACACTTACCTGTAGCTTTACTATCTTTTTTCAACCTCCATTGGGGCACAAATGCAGTGATGTCACGATGGCCTCTGTCCCAGAAGTACTGTACAGCTAGTGCAATGCCACGGCAGGAGAAGTAACTGTGGAGACCATGTCTACAATGGAAGCAAGAAAACAACTTGTGAAATTCATCCATTATCAGTCATTGGCATGTAAACTCCTTAGATTACTAAGTTACACATGATTCCTGATCAGGATAAGAAAGTACATGAAATCAGAAATTTAGAGCAGTATCTTGTGTGTGAAATGAAAAGGAAATTCTGTAAAGAGGCAATAATAGTAACCAGCACACACATATGACAGCAACTATGGAATATGCAATTCTGAAAGATTGTACTAGGCCCCCTTCACATGTCCGTATTTCCAGAACTTGTGGTGTCCATCTTCACACATACTGAGAACGTGTTCACCTGCATACTCGTTAAACTCTGTATTGATTTTCAAACCTCCGTGTTTTCACATGGACTGTGGGTCTATTTGAGCCACATGGGTGCTCATGTGATCCGCTCGGAGACATGTTCGATTTTAGCATCAGCACGAATGAAAAGCATCAATCGAAGTCTATGGGTCTGTGAAAAATATGTACAGCACACGGATGACATCAGTGTGATGTCCGTGTGACATATACCAGAATTAAATTCATTCAAGAAATGAAATAGATGATAGGCAGAGAAAGAGAGATAGATGAATAGCAATAGAGTGATAGCTAATAGATTTTACAGGTATTCGCCAAATAAATAAAAAAGACCTGGGTCCCACCCCATTTTTTGATAACAAGCAAACGTAAAGCAGACAGTTACAGGCTGATATTATCAGGCTAGGAAGGTCCATGATAATTGGGCTCTTCTCAGCCTGAAAATACCAGCCTGCAGCCGCCCCAGAAGTGGCACAGAACATTAGATCCTACAATTCTGGTGTTTCACCTTGGCTTTTCCCAATAACCCTGATGCGTTGGCAATCGGCTTAATTATTAATGGGGTTTATGTCAGCTGTGTAGTGTCAGCTGGCATCAAGCCCTGGTGTTAGTAATGGAGAGGTGTCTATTATTCACCCCCATTACTAACCCAGTATTCCACCCCAAAAAAAACACATATGAAGAAAATAATTTATTTCAATAAGCCGTTCATATTTTTCTACAGCTTTGGCAAATTGCACCCCTCTGTTTTTTGTTTTTTCTTCTTGAACTAGCACTCCTCCCATTTGGCACAGGTGTTTTTAATTAGTAGGAGACTGCAAGGAGGAGTTCTGCCTTTTGTGCTTTCAGTTCACATTCTGAGAGCTTGTGGAAGCAGAGTTGTCCAATTCCTTTTACAGGGTGCTGGGTGGTGGCCATTGTTGTGGTGGTTTTGTCTTGGTGGGGCAGTGTGGCCTGGAGTCATGGGGCTCAGCCTTGCAGCATGGGTGTTGTTACGCACCAGGTCACCTGCCCTAATCATGCACGGTCGTTGCAGCTGTGGTTGGCACGTGGCACCGCATCTTTAAGGCTTCAAATAAAATAGGGACCCATTCAGAGGCTCACCATTGCAGTGGGCTTCATACAATCTGATCAGAATGTTAAACCAAGAACCTCATGTTCAGGTATATAAATTTTTGACTAGCGGCATTAGATCACAGTATGATTTTTGGATGTGCGGTTCATGTCTTTGTCTACAGCTATGGCAAATTTATTTCAATAAACACTCCTAAAACATTCCTTCATTGACCATTTTATAAAAAAAAAAAAAAAATCTATGCCTCTCCACTGCAGTCCAGGGAATTTGCCGTAGTCTACTGAATCCATTGTATTCTATTTGAAAAAAAAAAACAACACAAGCATACAAACACAGTGAAATAAAACAACACGTTTACCCTCATTCAACAATTTATTCAAAAGGAAAAAAAATTCCCAGCTGAACTGACAAAGTCCAAGTCTTTCAACAAAGTCTATAGAGCGTCATTCTGACACACGATAGACTTTGCTTACTGGCAATTCCAGGTCATGCTGCACTGCATGAGACCCGGCGCCTCTGATGAGCGATGTGTAAGAACGATGTGCCATAGACTTTCTCTTTCGGAATCCATGGACTATGTCAGACCAGCTATGATTTTTTTTCTTTTGAATAAAGTGGGGAATAAGGATGTCTTGTTATCTTTCTTTGTGTTTGTAGGGTATTTTCAGATATCCCGTTTTGGACTACGTTGGATTCGGTGGACTATGGCAGATTCCCTGGACTACAGCGGAGTGTATGGGTTTTAGTTTTTTTAAATAAAATGGTTAAAGAGGGAAAGTTTTGAGGAGAGTTTATTGAAATAAATTATTTTTTCGGGTGTGTGTGTGTGTGTGTGTGTGGGAGGAAGGTTGAACTAGATGGACCTAGGTCTTTTTTCAACCTAAGTAACTATGTAACTATATGTAACTATGTGTCTTTTTTTTATTACTGGGCTAGTAATGGGGGTATCTGTTGGACACCTCTCCATTACTTACAACAGGACTTGATGCCAGCTGACACTACAAAGTTGACATAAAGCCCATAAACCATTCCCCTGATTGATAACGCACCAGGGCAATCGGAAAGTGCCAAGTTGAAGCGCCAGAATTGGCGCACCTAATGTGATGCGCCACTTTTGGAGCAGCTGGCAATCTGTAATTTTTTGGCTGGGAAGGGCCCAATAACCATGGACCTTCACAGCCTGATAATATCAACCCTCAGTTGTCTGCTTTACCTTTGCTGGACATCAAAAATAGGGAGGATCCTGCAACATTTTTTTTCCAATTAATTATTTATTTGGTTAATAGCTGTAAAATCTATCTATCTTTGCATATCTTTAACAGATAAAAAAAAACCTCATTTCAGTGTTGTGCTTCTTTATCCAGTACGTGTCACACACTTGTACGGACGGCACATGTATAGTACATGGATGACACATACATACACACAGATGGTCAAAACGGAACTTGCGTTTCTTAAATGGACATGTGAAGAGGGCCTTAACATGTCTCAGGCATCATCAACACAAACAAAGAGACAAGGGAAGTGGGCAGGATCATATTGTGTGAAATCATTTGTAAAAAATGTCATTCATATTCCTTTAGTTTAGTAAAAATTGTTTGTAGGGCGTGTATTATTTTGTTTTTGCTTTTTGGAAGTTTCATGTAGTCTTCCTTCAGCCTGCTATTTTTTTCTTAATTTTTGCCACACTTTATAAGCAGTTATGGAACCTCAAGGTTTTCTGTAGTAAAAGGGTAAAAATTACTGCATGCTGAAAAATGTTATTCAGAGGGAATAGGTCATCAAAGTGAGACCTGTGGGGGTCTGAAACCCACCGAACAGCTGATATCAGCTCCGGCAGCATCAAGATATAAACACTGTGTGGAATGAAACACTGAAGATCTTTCACTGTGTAGTGTCCGCTCCAGGGTACTGCAGATCATCTCTTCTTAAAATGGATAGCAGTTGATCTACAGTTCTCAGCAGTGGACACTAATTAGAATGACGCAACTGTGATATTCCACATACTCGCTGATCAGTAGGGGTGCTGAGTCAGATCCCACTGATCTGATATTGGTTATGTACCCTAAGGAATGGTCATCAGTACTGTAGTGGACAACCCCTTTAAATAACAAAATCATTGTGTTGTGAGCAACATGTACTGTATGTTCATAAGTATCAGATGAACATGTATTATATGTAATAAGTTGATAAATGAGTCATGGAAAGTATCAGGTTCACATTTCAAAGCAAACACAAGAAAGTGAGAGGAACAATGGCCAAAAGCAGAAATCACCGGTTATTGAAATACTGAGAGTTAGGGCGGCTTTGCACGTTGCAACATCGCACGTGCGATGTCGGTGGGGTCAAATCGAAAGTGACGCACATCCGGCGTCACTTTCGACATCGTTGTGTGTAAATTCTAGATGATACGATTAACGAGCGCAAAAGCGTTGTTATTGTATCATCGTTGCAGGCTCCAACTTTTCCATAATTATGCTGCTGCGACAGGTACGATGTTGTTCCTCGTTCCTGCGGCAGCACACATCGCTGTGTGTTACGCCGCAGGAGCGAGGAACTTCACCTTACCTGCCGCCGGCGGCTCTACGGAAGGAAGGAGGTGGGCGGGATGTTTACATCCTGCTCATCTCCGCCCCTCCGCCACTATTGGCCGCGTGACGTCGCTATGATGCCGCACGACCCGCCCCCTTATGAAGGAGGCGGGTCACCGGCCAGAGCGATGGTCGCAGGGCAGGTGAGTGCATGTGAAGCTGGCGTAGCGATAATTTTCGCTACGCCAGCTATCATAAGATATCGTACCTGCGACGGGGGCGGGGACTATCGCGTGCGACATCGCAGCATCGGCTTGCGATGTCGCAACGTGCAAAGACCGCCTTAGAAACATTGCCCATAATAATTAGAGAAAGCTACAATAATGGAACTGCTGGTGTACTACTTCTGCTATAATGCAAATGTACTAGTTATTAACTCTTAGTGATAATCTTCTTTCAGTATTGGTAAAGGGGAAATCCAAGTTAACCATCTCTAGAAACAACAGATATCATCCCGCTGTGGATTCTCACAGCACTAGATATGATCGCTCGGATTGAGTCTCTCCAACCATAGACAGATATGTATTTATGTATGGAAATTTCTGACTGTGCACAGACTCATCTGCTCCACTGATTTTTATTGAGATTTAGCATGAGAATTATGTTTGACGTGAACCAAGTCCCAAAATTCTGCACAGAATAGTGTTTCAGAATTTTGGCACCTATATATTTGCAAGATTCAGATGATTGCTTTATGTGTATTTTAATAAATCTGACAAGTACATTAACAGATAGTGTTTATCTAATGTTTGGCCTTTGTCAAGATCATTTGTACAATAATAACAATATATCAATCATAACTGACCCACTGTCAAGCATGGGAGGTGGAAACATTATGTTTTGGGGGTGTTTCTCTGCTAACGGCACAGGACTACTTCACCGCATCAATGGGACAATGGATGGAGCCGTCAATTCTAAGTGACAACCTCTTTCCCTCTGCTAGAACATTAAAAATGGGTCGTGCCTGGGTCTTCCAGCATGACAATGACCAAAAACATACAGCCAAGGCAACAAAAGAGTGGCTCAAAAAGAAGCACATTAAGCTCATGGAGTGGCCTAGCCAGTTTCCAGACTTTAATCCCATAGAAAACTTATGGAGGGAGCTGGAGATCCGAGTTTCCAAGCGACAGCCTCAAAATCCTAATGATTTTGCGATGATCTGCAAAGAGGAGTAGACCAAAATTCCTCCTGACGTGTTCAAACCTTATCAGCTACAAAAAACGTAGTCTGACTGCTGTGTTTGCCAACAAGTCTTGTTTGCCAGAGGGATCAAATATTTATTTCTCTCTGTAAAATGCAAATAAATTTGTATAATTTATACAATGTGATTTTCTGGATTTTATTTTTGTTATTTTATCTCTCACTGTTAAAATTAACCTACCCTTTTTGTTTGTGGGCAAACTTACAAAATCAGCAAGGGATCAAATACTTATTTCCCTCACTGTAACCTCTGATTATTTATAGACTAGAAAACTCTAATGATATCACATGCCTTCACTGCCAGCCGTACAAAATTGTGCCTATAGTTTTAGTAATTTTCTAGGGGTGTCATGAATTTTTTTTTTTGTTCTAAACTATTAAAAGCGTTATTGTGATTTCTAAGTTTAAAGTTTCTAAAATAACTTTTTAGAGTACATTTAAGAATTATTAGAGGTGTCCTCAAGGATTGCCATTACAAATGCGTTAGTCGCTATGATAGAAATGTTCAGCTTTACACACCTGGTTACAGATCATGTTTAGGTACACTCAATGTGAAGGGTTAAGTAATTCTGTAAATACACTGCATAGTAACAGTCTCTATTATAGGCCAAGGCACTATACAGAACTCTGTTGGTTGTCATTAAAACAAAGGAAGAAAAGCCTTTGAGAATTTGAGGTGGTCATGGCTGGAACAGGTGCTAGATCACCTGGGCTTACACGGAGCTTTTAGGAATTTTGTGAGGGTCCTTTATGCAAATCCTCAGGCAAGAGTGAGTACCCCGGGATTTCTGTCAAAAACATTTCCTTTGATGAAGGGAACCAGGCAAGGATGCCCGATGTCACCACTATTGTTTAACTTGGCTATTGAACCACTGGCTAGACGTTTGAATGAGGGGGGGTGGTTTGAAGGGATCAAGGTAGGGAGGAAGTCATTGCACTCAGCCTTATTTGCTGACGATATAATCCTGTTCATGAGCAAACCTAAAACGCAATTGAGTAGAGTCATAGAACAAATTGAGGAGTTTGCGAGGTTAGCAGGGTTTAGACTTAACAAAAACAAATGTGAAATTCTCTTCTTGGACGGAAAGAGAGCGAAGGGGGGGGGGTGCATTATGTGACATTCCAATAGCTAGAAATACAATTAAATACTTGGGAGTACAGGTTGGGAGGGATACTAAGACCATATATTCATTAAATTATTCCTCTTTGATCGAGAAATTTGCCGTTGACTCTTCTGGGAAGAAATCATCTAATAAAAATGATGAGCTTTTCCAAGCTTCTCTATCCAATGCAAACAATCCCATTGCTTCTTAAACACTCGGATGTGAACAGATTGACAAAAGCGTTCTCACGTTTTTTGTGGAAGGGATATAGGCCGAGGATTAGTGCCAAAAAGCTAATGTTATCAACGGAAAATGGAGTGATCGGACTACCTAACATCAGGGGGTACAATTTGGCCTGTATCTTAAGACATGTAGTCGATTGGATTAGACGAACAAGTAGGTATTCTGACTGGGATATAGAGGCTGAATTTTGTAAGCCTTGGGACCCGAGTTCAATCCTACATACCTCCATTCCAAATTTGCCACCCAATATTAAACACTCACTGATTTGTAGTGACACAGTGATGACTTGGAAGGCGGTTAGGAAAAAGTTCGGGTTAGCCTGGAACATCTCCAAATTCCTTAATATATGGGCTTGTCCCGACTTTCCACAGGGAAGAGAAAATTATCTCTTTAAAGAATGGAGGGAAAAAGGGATTGGAACTCTCAAAAACCTGATGCATGATACAGAACGGAGATGGATGACGTGTGATGAGTTGACAGCAAAGTATGACTTGCACCCATTCCAGACTCTCCAGTTTGAACAGGTGAAACAAGGGATAATGAAGAAACTATACAACATAAATTATTATTATTTATTATTATAGCGTCATTTATTCCATGGCGCTTTACAAGTGAGAGAGGGTATACGTACAACAATCATTAACAGTACAAGACAGACTGGTATAGGAGGAGAGAGGACCCTGCCCGCGAGGGCTCACAGTCTACAGCAGGGGTGGGCAATTAATTTTCCCATGGGGCCGCATGAGAAATTGGGATGGTTTTAGAGGGCCGGACTAATATAATTAACTCGGTTCTACATATATATATATATATATATATATATATATATATATATACATACATACACACACAGTGCCTACAGGTAGTATTCAACCCCCTGCAGATTTAGCAGGTTTATACATTCGGAATTAACTTGGCATTGTGACATTTGGACTGTAGATCAGCCTGGAAGTGTGAAATGCACTGCAGCAAAAAAGAATGTTATTTCTTTTTTGATTTTTTTTTTTTAAATTGTGAAAAGTTTATTCAGAGGGTCATTTATTATTCAACCCCTCAAACCACAAGAATTCTGTTTGGTTCCCCTAAAGTATTAAGAAGTATTTCAGGCACAAAGAACAATGAGCTTCACATGTTTGGATTAATTATCTCTTTTTCCAGCCTTTTCTGACTAATTAAGACCCTCCCCAAACTTGTGAACAGCACTCATACATGGTCAAAATGGGAAAGACAAAGGAGCATTCCAAGGCTATCAGAGACAAGATCGTGGAGGGTCACAAGGCTGGCAAGGGGTACAAAACCCTTTCCAAGGAGTTGGCCCTACCTGTCTCCACTGTTGGGAGCATCATCCGGAAGTGGAAGGCTTATGGAACTACTGTTAGCCTTCCACGGCCTGGACAGCCTTTGAAAGTTTCCACCCGTGCCGAGGCCAGGCTTGTCCGAAGAGTCAAGGCTAACCCAAGGACAACAAGGAAGGAGCTCCAGGAAGATCTCATGGCAGTGGGGACATTGGTTTCAGTCAATACCATAAGTAACGTACTCCACCCCAATGGTCTCCGTTCCAGATGAGCCCGTAAGGTACCTTTACTTTCAAAGCGTCATGTCAAGGCTCGTCTACAGTTTGCTCATGATCACTTGGAGGACTCTGAGACAGACTGGTTCAAGGTTCTCTGGTCTGATGAGATCGAAATCTTTGGTGCCAACCACACACGTGACGTTTGGAGACTGGATGGCACTGCATACGACCCCAAGAATACCATCCCTATAGTCAAGCATGGTGGTGGCAGCATCATGCTGTGGGGCTGTTTCTCAGCCAAGGGGCCTGGTCATCTGGTCCGCATCCATGGGAAGATGGATAGCACGGCCTACCTGGAGATTTTGGCCAAGAACCTCCGCTCCTCCATCAAGGATCTTAAGATGGGTCGTCATTTCATCTTCCAACAAGACAATGAACCAAAGCACACAGCCAAGAAAACCAAGGCCTGGTTCAAGAGGGAAAAAATCAAGGTGTTGCAGTGGCCTAGTCAGTCTCCTGACCTTAACCCAATTGAAAACTTGTGGAAGGAGCTCAAGATTAAAGTCCACATGAGACACCCCAAGAACCTAGATAACTTGGAGAAGATCTGCATGGAGGAGTGGGCCAAGATAACTCCAGAGACCTGTGCCGGCCTGATCAGGTCTTATAAAAGACGATTATTAGCTGTAATTGCAAACAAGGGTTATTCCACAAAATATTAAACCCAGGGGTTGAATAATAATTGACCCACACTTTTATGTTGAACATTTATTAAAATTTAACTGAGCATCATAACTTGTTGGTTTGTAAGATTTATGCATCTGTTAATAAATCCTGCTCTTGTTTGAAGTTTGCAGGCTCTAACTTATTTGCATCTTATCAAACCTGCTAAATCTGCAGGGGGTTGAAGACTACTTGTAGGCACTGTATATATATATATATATATATATATATATATATATATATATATATATATATATATATATATATATATATATATATATATATATATATATACACACACACACACAAACACGCATATATCCTGTGCGTGTATAATATATATACACATACACACACAATCCCCATATACAACATCACTACACCCGCCACATACTACACCTGTAATATACATCAGTATACACTACACCTGTAATAAACTACACCTCTATATACTATACCACTATATATTACATCACTGCACCCCTATATACACCTGTAATATGCTACATCACTATATACTACACCTGTAATAAACTGCAGCACATCACTATATACTACACCTGTGATAACCTACATCACTACACCCCTATATACTACACTTGTATTATACTACATCACTACACCCCTATATACTACACTTGTATTATACTACATCACTACACCCCTATATACTACACTTGTATTATACTACATCACTACACCCCTATATACTACACTTGTATTATACTACATCACTACACCCCTATATACTACACTTGTATTATACTACATCACTACACCCCTATATACTACACTTGTATTATACTACACTCCTATATACTACACCTGTATTATACTACACCACTACACCCCTATAAACACCTGTATTATACTACACCACTACACCTGTAATATACTACACCACTACACCCCATATACACCTGTAATATACTACACCACTACACCCTTATATACACCTGTAATATACTACACCACTACACCCCTATATACACCTGTATTATACTACACCCCTATATACACCTGTATAATACAGGTGTATATAGGGGTGTAGTGGTGTAGTATAATACAGGTGTATATAGGGGTGTAGTATAATACAGGTGTAAAAAGGGGTGTAGTGGTGTAGTATAATACAGGTGTATATAGGGGTGTAGTATTATACTACACTCCTATATACACCTGTATTATACTACACACCTATAAAACTACACCCCCCCCATATACCACACCTGTAAAACTATATTCCCATATACTAAACCACTACACCCCAAATATTTGTCAAAAGTTACCCCTCTCCCCCAGCCCCCCGCCTGCCCGCCCCCATTGTCCCCGCAGGTTACTAGTAACCACTCACCTCTCTTCTTATCGTTCCCGTCCTCAGACACCTCCGTACGAGCCCCCCGCTGAGCTGCTTCTCCTTCACATGGCCAGGCTGCGCCGACGCTGTATTCCTAGGAGCCCCCGCCGCTGCCTCTCTCCATACGGCCCCCGCCTCTGCAGCTTCTCCTGCCGGGCGGGAACTTTTCAAATGACACACGCGCGCCATACTGACGATATCAGGGCACGCGTGTGTCACAGAGAAAAGTGTCGGGAAAGGAACAGAGGAGAGATTCCTGCGTTCCGCTGCCTACACTGTGCGGAGCTTCAGGATCTGTCCTCTGTTCCCTACCCGACACGCAGCGTGTGATGAAGGTCAGGGCCGGTTCCAGGTTTTTGTGGGCCCCGGGCGGAAGAGTCCCAGTGGGCCCCATCAACACGCAGACACACATACGTACACATACATATTTAAAGACAAACTCACAAAAATGCATATAGAACGGACACATCTATACAGCCATATACACTGACATACATAGATACACATTATACATGCCTACAGACACACCGCTCTGCTGCATACATACAGACACACATAGCTCTGCTACAGACACACATAGCTCTGCTACAGACACACATAGCTCTGCTACAGACACACATAGCTCTGCTACAGACACACATAGCTCTGCTACAGACACACATAGCTCTGCTACATACATACATAGCTCTGCTACATACATACACACATAGCTCTGCTACATACATACACACATAGCTCTGCTACATACATACACACATAGCTCTGCTACATACAGACACACATAGCTCTGCTACATACATAGCTCTGCTACATACAGACACACATAGCTCTGCTACATACAGACACACATAGCTCTGCTACATACAGACACACATAGCATTGCTACATACACACACACAGCACTGCTACATACAGACACACATAGCTCTGCTACATACATACACACATAGCTCTGCTACATACATACACACATAGCACTGCTACATACACACATAGCACTGCTACATACAGACACACATAGCTCTGCTACATATATACATACATACACATTGCTCTGCTACATACACACATAGCTCTGCTACATACATACACACATAGCTCTGCTACATATATACATACATACACACATAGCTCTGCTACATATATACATACAGACACACACGCGGCTCTGGGGCCCAGCACATACGGCACCGGTGAGGGGGGGGGGTTTGCAGGGAATACACCTAGGGGGGGAGAAGAGCCCAAAGAGCATTTGCCCGGGCACTGATGAGGGCAATCTGACCACGCGCCTCCCGGAGCCTGGAGCTCCGGACAACAGGCCAGATTGCGCTCATCAGTGACCGGCCAGCAAGGACGCCCTGAGCCAGGCGGGCCGGTCACAGAGAGTAGGCGGGCCGGATGTAGCCCGCGGGCCACCCCTTGCCCAGGTCTGGTCTACAGGGAATGGGTGATGGTACAATAGGTGAGGATAGAGCTGGTTGCGCAGTGGTCTACTGGACTGAGGGCTATTGTAGGTTGTAGGCTTGTTGGAAGAGGTGGGTCTTGAGGTTCCTCTTGAAGCTTTCCACGGTAGTGGAGAGTCTGATGTGCTGAGGTGTAGCGTTCCAGAGTATGGGGCATAATTAACTAATATGAGGTAAATCAGATGGATGCGATCATATTAAGGGGCATCCATGCCACAAAATATATCAAGTCTTTATGGAAATATGAGAGAAGTGTTATTCCCTAACATATCAGGAAGAATGTTGGAAGGGTGGGCAAAGCAGTTGGGAGATCAAGAGGTGGAGGAGAAGATTTTGAATGGTTTGATTGTGATGAGAAAGAAGATTGTGAATGATTGTGAATGAGAACTTAAGAGCTATCTATGGATTTAATATACTGAATGCAAGACATCCAGATAAGATGATGAGTTGTCCAAATTGTGGTACGGAAAAAACAGATCTATATCATGGGATATGGCAGTGCGAAAGGATTGAAAGATTTTGGAAACAAGTCCAAGGGGTAGTGAGGAAAATTTGGAATAGAAATGTGGAGTTGGATCCAATGGTTTGGTTATTTCACTAGCAGCATCGGGAGGAGGGAGAGAAAGGGGGAGATAAGTTACCGAATCTTTTCCATGATATAGCAATGATAAGTAAAAGGGCTATTCTTCAGAAGTGGCTGGTGAAGGAAATATCAACAAAAGAAGAACTTGTTGATCAATTGAAAAAAATGCTCATGTCGGAGAAGGTGATGGTGGAGAGGTGTAAAGAAAGGATGACAGCAACATTTTTCAGTAAATGGAGAAAGTTCATAAGCGTTCTATGTTCTAGAGAAGAAATAATACAAATAATGTCCAGATTTATATCTACGGAATGGTATATGAAGGAAGATCTGTCAGGGTCCCTGTGCGAGCTGAAAGTATAGTTGGCCAAATTCTGGGTTGTGTCGCATGGAGAGGGGAGGGGGGAATGGGAGGGATAGTATTTATAAGTAATGTTTCTAACAAGTTATCAAGGAATGCTGAAGGGGGGTAGCGGAGACTGAATAATGGAAATATACACTGACGAAGAAGGGGAAGGAGCAAACTTGATGACCGTGACAAATATTTGATCGATAAATTGTAGAGACTATGTTATTTGATATTTTGATTTGTTGACCCTTATTTTCTTCATTCTGTACCCTATTTTACCATTACAAGAAAAGAAAAAAATTTGGTTTAAAAAAAACAAAACAAAGGAAGAGCTTGTTGTCAGGCACAAACTTTACGATCTAGGTTAAGTTTCTGTAATGCACTAGGACAGAATTTCTTACATTCTTAAATGATATTCTGAACAGGATGAAGAGCAAAGACTATGCCCCCGATTTATATTTTGCATCACTTTTCTTTGTTGTCATGTGGTAATTGTGAGAAGCCAGCTGCAGACTAAAGACTATTGCACTAATGGACGTAGAGCAGAGCCCACAACTCTAAGGATTTAGACTTTTTACAAAACGGATTGCTGGTGACGTCAATCTTTTTGTTGTGTTTTATTACAGATTGAGTACCTTAAACTGAAGAGCAAGCAATCTGAAGGGGAAAAGGGTTGTAAATGTGTGTATCCTAGTTGGTCTCCATGGACTCTAATGAATGAAATAAAAATTGTTGTATCGTTAACCTGCATGAGTCGAAAACGGACTATCAGAGAGGCCAGTGAGAGCCATAGATCGTAAAGAGGAAGAACGGAGAGGATTTTGAACTTCACAAAGAGGGGGAGGTTTTCAAGCCCCCAAGTACAGATCATTTTGGGTTAAGGGGGCTTAAACTGCCATAAATTTGGATGCTTGGGACACTTTTCCAGGGAATACTGGAATCGTTCTAGCAAATGACATCCGCGTCCCCAACCCATGAACACTGTGCTGCAATGTGGATGGAATTCTGTTGGAGAAATGATGCCACTACCCCGACCAGAAGACGAAGAGGCCTATGTGGTACAAGGACAAGTATCCAGAACTAGGCCATAGATCGTAAAGAGGAAGAACGGAGAGGATTTTGAACTTCACAAAGAGGGGGAGGTTTTAAAGCCCCCAAGTACAGATCATTTTGGGTTAAGGGGGCTTAAACTGCCATAAATTTGGATGCTTGAGACACTTTTCCAGGGAATACTGGGATCGTTCTAGCAAATGACATCCGCGTCCCCAACCCATGAACACTGTGCTGCAATGTGGATGGAATGCTGTTGGAGAAATGATGCCACTACCCCGACCAGAAGACGAAGAGGCCTATGTGGTACAAGGACAAGTATCCAGAACTAGGTTGGACACCTCAACAATCATGAACAAGTATCTGCAGTCAGTACGGGTAGAGGTTCTGTGACTCTGGAGCCTCAGTCACATTGATCAAAGACCATCTAGTACCATAACAAAGCCCCTGACTAACCTGACAACAAAGAAATTCCGAAGTCAGGTAGAATGGACTCACCTATGTGAACAGGCTTTTCTGCAGCTGAAACAAGCCCTGGCAATGGCCCCTGTGCTGGATGAGGCCGATTATACCAAGAAATTCCTGGTGCAGACTTATGCACTAGATGGTGGGTTGCTGCTGTCCTTAGTCGGTGGAGGGCACAAGGCAGGAACACCCAGTGATGTGAAACTGATAGATTTGAGAGAAAGTGTATGCCACCAGAGAAAAGGAATTCCTGGCTATTTTCTAGCAAAAGGTGGAGAGACCACGACAACACTTAAGGCCAATTGAGGCAAACTGAGGAAGCCCTAACACCAGTAATTGCTGCCAGAAGAAGGGGGATAGTCAACTTTATGACCCGGAGCCCAGCGCTTGCTATGCTGAAAAAGTTGAGGGGCCGGGGGGGGGGGGGGGTATGTGAGGAGCTGAATGCAGACTATAGATTAGTGGACCAATAGATGTAGGGCAGAGCCAACAGCTCTAAAGGATTAGGACTTTTTACAGCACAGAGCACCGGTGACATAAATATAGTTGTGTTTTATTAGAGATTACTTCCTTATCAGCTTTAGGTATACAATTTGAAAGGGGACTCCGATGTAATCAGGCCTACAGTAAAGGGTACTTTACATGCTGCGACATCGCTAGCGATCTCATTAGTGATGTGAAATTCTAGATCGCAAGTGCGATCTTTTGAGATCGCACATAGGTCATTTGACGCATGTGCGATCTCGACCGATCGCACTTGCGATCTAGAATTCACATCGCTAACGAGATTGCTAGCGATGTCGCAGCAAGTAAAGTACCCTTAAGGCTGGGGCCACACAGGGCACTAGTGCGATCCTCGCATGACACTCGGTTCGCGCTGGCAGCACAGCAGGAGCTGAGTGTCATGCGAGTGTCACTGCGACTGAGGTCTGATCATGCAATCGGACCTCAACTGCGGGGGGGCAGGCCGGCACTGAGGAGGGGAGGGCCAGTGCTGCGGAGGGGAGGGAGGGATTTATCTCCCTCTCTCCTCCGTAGCCGGCTATTGCCATTCTCGCCCTGCACTCACTGTACACTGGTGTACTGCCAGTGCAGTGCGATTTTTCTCTCGCCCCATAGACTTCAATGGGTGCAAGAGAAACAAGGATTGCATTACAGTCACAGCATGCTGCGATTGTTTTCTCGTTCCGATTAAGACTGAGAAAATAATCGCTCATGGGTGCTGACACCTAGGCTAATATTGGTCCGAGTGGAATGTGATGTTTTATCGCATACCACTCGCACAGATTTTCACGCCGTGTGTCTTAGGCCTAAGATTTATTGTCCTGCATCTGGTGAGGGGTGGTGTCTATAGTTGCCCTTTGCACAGGGCCCACCTCATCTACAATCCTTCAGATTGGCATACATGAAAAAAATGTTTAAGGGTGTGGGATGTGATCATCTCTCCTAAACAGGGGGCTGATCCTAGGAGAGGTACAACAATAAGCCATATGTTTAGTCAGTGAGTAAGTTGGTGCTGTGATGTGGAGGGGCGAGGATCTGTTGCTATAGCAAGGATCTGGTTGCTGTGGCCAGATCCTGGTGCCCATGAATTGATTATATTGAGAATGGAGGTGGATAAACGTGCTACAATCGTGATATCCGTCGACTGGATTTCAGGAGCTATGCTAAGGACCCTTGTTGCCAATTGGAGCTAGATACACGCACTAAGGTTGTGATATCCGTCATCAGGAGAAGCATAAGGACTATGGTTGCTGTAAGACCATGTATAGAGGAAATAAAAGTTGCTGTATCTTTAAACTGCCTAGTTGAATAATACAACCCACAACCTCAGACCTTAACAGCAATCAAGGCCTTTTTTGCATCAAATTCTTCAAAATGGCACATGCATTTCGTGACTTTTGTGCAAAGTAAAAAATGGTCTTATGCTTGTCTTTAACCTTCTTTTGCCACCTTTTATCCCAAAAAATTGGATGCTTAATTAAATGGTACAAGATAATAAGCCAAAATATGTGGTGAACATAAAATCACCACTGGGAGGGCAGAACTCTGCAGTATATTTGTGACAAACTTTACAATTTTTTCAAAAGTGTTGAATCAGGTGAAAACATCTGGAATTCCTGAACTCTGCCTAAAGTTAACTAACAAATAGGGGAACATATACCATATCTACATAATATACACACATTATATCTCTCTCTATATATATATCTCTATCTATATATATATATATCACAGACCAAAAGTTTGGACACACCTCATTCAGAGAGCTTTCTTTATTTTCAGGTCTCTGGAAATTGTAGATTCGCATTGGAGGCATCAAAACTATGAATTAACACATGTGGAATGAAATACTTAACAAAAGAGTGTGAAACAACTGAAAATATGTGTTATATTCTAGGTTCTTTAAAGTAGCCACCTTTTGCTTTGATTACTGCTTTGCACACTCTTGGCATTCTCTTGATGAGCTTCAAGAGGTAGTCACCGGAAATGTTTTTCACTTCACAGGTGTGCCTTGTCAGTTTTAATAAGTGGGATTTCTTGCCTTATAAATGGGGTTAGGACCATCAGTTGTGTTGTGCAGAAGTCTGGTGGATACACAGCTGATAGTCCTACTGAATAGACTGTTAGAATTTGTATTATGGCAAGAAAAAAGCAGCCAAGTAAAGAAAAACGAGTGGCCATCATTACTTTAAGAAATGAAGGTCAGTCAGTCCGAAAAATTGGGAAAGTTCTGAAAGTGTCCCCAAGTGCAGTGGCAAAAATCATCAAACGCTAAAAGAAACTGGCTCACATGAGGATCGCCCCAGGAGAGGAAGACCAAGAGTCACCTCTGCTGCGGATGATAAGTTGCAGGTTAACAGCAGCTCAGATTAGAGACCAGGTCAATGCCACAGAGAGTTCTAGCAGCAGACACATCTCTAGAACAACTGTTAAGAGGAGACTTTGTGCAGAAGGCCTTCATGGTAAAATAGCTGCTAGGAAACCACTGCTTAGGACAGGCAACAAGCAGAAGAGACTTGTTTGGGCTAAATAACACAAGGAATGGACATTAGACCAGTAGAAATCTGTACTTTGGTCTCATGAGTCCAAATTTGAGATCTTTGGATTCAACCACCATGTCTTTGTAGGACGCAGAATAGGTGAACGGATGGACTCCATATGCATGGTTCCCACCGTGAAGCATGGAGGAGGAGGTGTGATGGTGTGGGGGTGCTTTGCTGGTGACACTGTTGGGGATTTATTCAAAATTGAAGGCATACTGAACCAGCATGGCTACCACAACATCTTGCTATTCCATCCGGTTTGCGTTTAGTTAGACCATCATTTATTTTTCAACAGGACTATGACCACAAACACACCTTTAGGCTGTGTAAGGGCTATTTGACTAAGAAGGAGAGTGATGGGGTGCTACGCCAGATGACCTGGCCTCCACAGTCACCAGACCAGAACCCAATCGTGATGGTTTGGGGTGAGCTGGACTGCAGAGTGAAGGCAAAAGGGCCATCAAGTGCTAAGTATCTCTGGGAACTCCTTCAAGACTGTTGGAAGACCATTTCCAGTAACTACCTCTTGAAGCTCATCAAGAGAATGCCAAGAGTGTGCAAAGTAGTAATGAAAGCAAAAGGTGACTACTTTGAAGAGCCTAGAATATAAGACATATTTTCAGTTGTTTCACACTTTTTTGTTATTTCATTCCACATGTGTTAATTCATAGTTTTGATGCCTTCAATGTGAATCTACAGTTTTCAGAGTCATGAAAATAAAGAAAACTCTTTGAATGAGGTGTGTCCAAACTTTTGGTCTAAACTGTATATACTTATTTATACTTAAAATATAGAGATGAATAGGGCATAAAGAGAAAAAAAAAACAAATGAAATCAGTGCAAAACACTGTAAAAAAAACCAAAAACAACAAACAAACAAAAGGTGCAAATGCATTAATCAGGCCCTACAGACACCAGAATGTAAATCACCAAACCAAGACATGAGCTAGCATGGATGCCGCGAAATTTCTGCTCTGAAATCAAAATGCAGCTCCAGATAAAAACACAGAAACAAGAAAAATAGGTAACTTAATTCTCTGGACCAGCAAGTTGACAAGATAAGTGAAATCCTTAGGCTATATGCGCACAGTGCGTTTTTTGGGTGCGTTTTTGGGCTCAAAACTGCATGACTTTGCTTCCCCAGCAAAGTCTGAGTTTTCATTTTTGCTGTCCGCACACAACTTTTTTTTAAGCTGCGTTTTTTTAGCTTAAAAAAAAAATGGACATGTCAATTCTTTCCTGCTTTTTTCTGCGTTTTCCCCCCATGCAATCCATTGGAAAAACGCAGAAAAATGCAGAGATCAAAAACGCAGCAAAATGCAGCCAAAAACGCACCAAAACGCGGTAAAAACGCATGCGTTTTTACCAGTGCGTTTTTGCCGCAGGTTGCGTTTTTATGCGTTTTTAGCGGCCAAAAACGCAGCGTTAAAAAAAAACGCAGTGTGCGCACATAGCCTTACAGTTCTCAGAACTTTGTCATTCAGAAACTGCATCAAATTAGCAGTTGGTATCTCCTTGATAAAGGAATCTCAACAGATTTAGCGTATGTTGACATGCTGATGTTTTGTGTTCACCACAAAACTGCACCCTGTGGCTACAAAAACACATCTTATGGCAAAAAATAACCGCATCAAAAAACGCATGCAATGTTGATGCTCCAGAATGTGATGACATTATATTTCAATAAATGTTGATTTTTTTTTGTTCAAGAATAAATGTGGATTGTTGTTAATGGAAAAATATAAGAGATCCCTTGAAAATAAGCCCTAGGGCAGTGATGGCGAACCTATGGCACGCGTGCCAGACAGGGCACGCAGAGCCCTTTGTGCTGGCACGTGCGCTGTCGCAACACTGAGCCACTTTGAACTGCCAATGTGATCGCGCCGGCAGTTCAAAGTGGTGTTTAGCAGAGGAGACATTTCTCCTCCCTATGACACTCCTCCTCTCCTGAGCCGCAGGCCTGTTGCCTAGGAGATGGAGGAGTGTCAGTAGGCGGCGCTGGCGTCTTGTGGCCGCGCGGTGAAGCGGGTGCTAGAAGGTGAGGTTTTCTTTTTATTTTTAAGCTGTGTGCGGCTGTGCCAAGGTGTGGGGGGGGGGGGGGACAGTGCAGCAGGGGGCAAACATGGGAGCACGGGGCAAACATGGGAGCACGGGGCAAACATGGGAGCACGGGGCAAACATGGGAGCACGGGGCAAACATGGGAGCACGGGGAAAACATGGGAGCACGGGGAAAACAAACAGAGCACGGGGAAAACAAACAGAGCACGGGGAAAACAAACAGAGCACGGGGAAAACAAACAGAGCACGGGGAAAACAAACAGAGCACGGGGAAAACAAACAGAGCACGGGGCATACAGAGCACGGGGCATACAGAGCACGGGGCATACATGGAGAGCATGGGGCAAACATGGCTGCAAAGATGGGGAAAACGTGCAAAGATGGAGAGAAACGTGCAAAGATGGAGGAAACGTGCAAGGATGGGGTAAACATGCCAGGATGGGGTACATTTAGCAGGAAGGGGAACATGCCAGGAAGGGGTACATTTACCAGTATGGGGGATACATTTACCAGAAAGGAAGGGGGGGGGCATGAAAGGATGGGGGGAAACATGCCAGGATGGGGGTACATGAACATGCCAGGATGAGGAAAAATGCCAGGATGGGGAACATTTAGCAGGAAGGGTAACATTTATCAGGATGGGGTACATTTACTAGGATGGGGTACATTTACCAGGAAAGGGACATTTTACCAGGATAAGGGAACATGCCTGGATGAGGTACATTTACCAGGATGGGGTCATTTAACAGCATGGGGGAACATGCCAGGATGGTATACATTTGCCAGGATGGGATACATTTACCAGGATGGGGAATATGCTGGGATGGGGTACATTTACCAGGATGGGGCCATGATGTGGACAAATATACCAGAATGTAGGAAATATATATCAGGATGGGGGACATGTTTACCAGGAAGTGGCCAGGAAGGGGAACATAACTACACAATGAAAGGTTAGGGGAGCAACTCATGCATCTTTATGGGATTTCAAGATGTTCAGACTTTGAAATGTAGATGTGGATTACAGGGTGAAATCTGATTGCATTCCATGCTAAAATCTCTGTCTAATATGCTGCAATTTTTTCCAGAAAGATCAATCCAACTGCTGTGTCTGGAAAGGGCAGGGGCTCAGCTCCAATGTGTGGTAAGCATGAACGTGATGCCCCCTGCTGGGGAGAAGAGAAAACTGCAAAGGTAAGGTTAAAATCAATTATTTACATAATAGGATTGGTTGGCACTTCGGAAAAAAAAATGGGTTTAGGGCCACAGTTTCGGCACTCGGCCTGTAAAAAGTTCACCATGACTGCCCTAGGGCATCTTTTGTAGCAAAAAAATCATATAAGACCCAGCCTCATTTTCTAGGAAAGACGGTAATCTAGTGTTGTTACTTGTATAGAAAGGAAGAGCTGAAGGACTGTATTTCCATTTCTGGCAGTGAATCAGTCCTCCCTGCCCAGAGAGGAAAGTTGCTGACACTCACCACTGGAGTGATAAGTAATTACAATCCACAACGCTGAAATTGTAAAAACAAGAAGGAAAAGTCATGGAGTTATGGAAATCTCAGAATCAATGATGGACATGTGAAAGAAAAAAAAAACTTAAATTTTGAAAACTTAATTTATTCAGTATTGAGTATGAGCTATGTACGCAGAAATACACACCCTTATAAGATTGGCTTGCGATCAGTGAGGTTATTAATGGTTGTCTGAGGAATTTTCTGCCTCTGAATGCATCTGAGCACACAAATTATAAAGATCCACTGCTGGCAGCTCCCATTTCCAATTACCGAGCAGGTCCTTAACCAGACCAACTTAAGGCCCCTTTACATACTGCAACATCGCTAACGACATCGCTGCATCGTCACTGGTTTTGTGACGTAATAGCGACCTCCCCAGCGACATTGCAGTGTGTTAAACACATCAGCGACCTGGCCCCTGCTGTGAGGTTGCTGATCGCTACACATCTCTCAGGACCATTTTTTGGTCCGTTGTTTCCTGCTGCGCAGCATGCATCGGTGTGTTTGACACCATTACAACGACTTAGTTAGCTACTTCCCTTTCAAATAGCTGCTTTGACACGTCCCCAATGACTAGCGAGGTCGTCCTGCAGGTCCGTATCGCTGCTGCGTCATTGGCCAGGTCTGCCTGTTTGACAGCTCACCAGCGACTCACCAGAGACTTTGTAGCGATCCCGGCCAGGTTAGGATCGCTGGTGGGGTCGCTAGAAAGTCTCAGTGTGTAAAGGGGCCTTTAGTCTTCATTCCAAGTACACTAACAGCTCGATGTTAAGATTAGGTAGAGAACCAGTGATATGGCTATTTCTGCAAAGTGTCCCAGGAGCCATTTTTCAACATATCTCCAAGCCTCATGTTACTTGTGCTACTGTGAGCAGCCTGCGTGGCCTAAGAGTTCTACCATGGTGTGCAGCGTCTCCGGACTTGTCTCCTATCGAGTAGGACATAATTTGTTGTCAATTGCAAAGGGAGCTGCCAACAGCACAACTTGATTTTCCCAAATGAATTCAGAATAGCAGAATATTCCTCAGACAATCGTTCATATCCTCAATGACAGCATGCCAAGGCATGAAAGCACATATCTGTGTGTGCAATACTCATACTGGATGCAGAATAAATAGAGATATTCTGAAAATTGTGTTTTCACATCAGTAACATGTCTGTCAGTCCTGTGATCTTGAGAACTTTTCCAACTTGATGTTATAATTTCACTTTGAAGAGTGTGCATAAAAAAACCATCAGGGGTAAGGATTATATTTCTTAGGTTTTGAGAATATGGCATCACTAGTGATTGTAGATCTGAATTAGTGTTCCCCTTTTAAATCTCTCACCACTATTAGGCCAGCGGTTTCTCATCCAGTCTTTTTACTCTGGTTACACTGGTGCTACAGTGACTTGTTGGTGCAGTGGTAAAAACAAAGACTGGACAGTGGCATCAGGGTACTGTTTGCACAGAAGCCTCTATTTTGTTAGTTTAATACCAAATAAATTGATTTAAAAAATAATAGTTTTATGGGGCTGGAAAAACACTTAAATGTGAGATCGGAAGACTCCTATTTGCCCTTATGGCTTAATTCACATTTATTTTATGGTCTGTGTTCAGGCCACAATGTCTGACATGAGGTTGTTAGGGTCAGAAGATCTTCAATTAAGATAGTAGCTCGAATACAAACCATAAAATACACTCATGTCAATGTATCATAACACGCAAGTAAAGTCAATTTTAAAATGACTTTTTTGGGTAGAAGAGTTGCCTAGGCTAGAAATCTTTATGTAAATTAGACTGCAAGTGCGTTGAGGGCAGATTGAGGCATGGCTAGTACATCTATCCTCGTCATTACTTCCCGCCTACCACCTCCTCCATGGTTTCATTGACAGCTCTACTGCATAATTGCATTGTGTGCAGCACAGAAGACCCATCAACCAAGCCCATAGGGGTGGCACCAGGTGAATTAATGCACAGGATTAAAGCACTAGCTGGGAATCAGAAAATCCCTAGTGCACGTCAATAAACTAAAGATATTAAAGAGATTTTTTTCACCTAGGAAGGTATACTTACTGCCCTACCCAAAAATATGATCGAATTGATGACGCAAAAACAATGCACAGTTTCTTTAATTTCTTATTCCTGATAACCCCTCAACATAACTATCACTATAGGTTGTTCAGAAGAAGCAGTGATAATATGAATCATGAACCCAGAACATTGTTACTTACATTTTAGCAACATTACTTCCATCTATGATAATATGCCTCAGTTGGTCATTTCCTTTTTTATTTACTAGATTAAGTGTAAAAGGCGTCAGTATTGCTTCATTGAATCTCTGTGCTCCCGTCACCACGGGGCTATTGTGTCTTTCTTTAGCATCTCTTTTTATCATTTCCTCAGTAGTCTCAGGTACTTCTTGGGCAACACCATCAAGAATATCATCCTCAGGAAAATTACTCTTAACTGTTTTGTGTTTTCCAGGATTGAACTGTACCACAGCAGAGTCTGAAATGTTTGGTTCAGGATGGGATTTAGCTGAAGCGTTTTGCTGAAGCCATAAATCCTCCTTTTCTTGCTCCCCAGAAGTGTTTTTTTCATTCAATTTTTTAAGCAGTCCTGTCACAGACCCATCCCCAATGTCTACAATTTCACTGGGTGAATAGCCACAATTCTTGGCAGCTGATTTCATTACTTCTAGTAGGTAATTATCATTATTAGTGCTGGAAACAGAATGTGATAGTCCTCTTAATATTGAAGGCCTGTTGTTTTGACTCATTGTCTGATCATGGCTAGACTGCTCCAGGTTAACTTTGTCAAGGATCTCTGATGGTTCTTGGATGCCATTCTCATGCAGAACTTTAAGAACAACAGATTCCTGATAACCCATCGTCGTAAAAAATTCCAAGAGCATATTAAACTCCTTTTGAGTTCCCAAAGAAAATTGAGTTTGAGAGCCTGGTTCTCTCTCTTCCCTTCCCATAATGGTATCAAGCAATCCAGAAATCTGCTTAAACTCATCTTCCACCTCCTCCTCATCTGATGGCTCCATTGTTTCACTAACTGAAGGCTTCTCTTCATGTTTACTAAATGTGTAATGAAGGTTTTCCTCTACTGTGTGTCTCTTGTCATTTAGATGCATTGGCTGTCTGCTGTTGTCCCATGCTTCAGTAATTAGATGATGTGGCTCAGAGGCCCTATGACGCAAAACTCTATTACTTGACTTTGATTTGGATATTGCCATTGGCTCAGATATTGTCTGTGGAGCAAAGAAAGGCTGATTGCTCATTGCCATATTAGAAGTTTGTATAGGTAGCCTATCTTGGGTTACTGGCCGTTTCACCCCAAGATCTTTGTCCTCATCTAGTAGGAACAACAACTGTTCCTTTATGGAAGTTGGGAGTATTAGAAGATCCAGGGAATGCTGGTCATTATGCTTCTCCACCAGATCCTTAAAATTCTTTTTTATGGAGGCATCTTGGTCATCTGCTTTGGATATATTTTCATGTAGAAAAGTATGAATCCGACTCTGGGCCATAACCACTTCTTCTACTAGGCCTGATATTCTGATATGACCAGGAGCTTGGATTTTAACACATGCTGAAGTGGCTCGAATTAAGCAGTCAAGAAAAAGACCTCGTGCCCCTACAAAGATACAATGCATCTCACGTGGGTACTTTAAATTTTCATCTAACTCTGGGGTGCAGATTCCTTTAATATAATCCTGAAGGAAAAAGCAAACATTGTTATTTTTTTAATAAGATCACTGCATATATATTCAATTGAAATTAAATATTGTCTATAGGCCGAGTTGCTACTAATTCTATTAAGATATATCAAAGACAGATGACCGTCGACATCACGCAGCTACCCCAATCTTCTACACAAGAAATCTACATAGTTTAAGGGCTAGTCTGATTGCAAACATTCTGGGTGATACTATATCAGTGGCACAACAATGGAGCCCATGCATTGCCCTAGAATGGCGACTACATAGTGTACTGAGTCATGCTGTTACGGCTGCATACATGGTTGGCATCTGGCTGCAAACAAACAGCTGATCTGTGGGGTGTGATGGGTGTTGACCTCCACCGATCCGTTATTGAAAATCTACCCTAAGGATTGGTCATCTGTTTGTAAGTAGCACAAAAGCTTTTTTTAACTCATCCACAGCACAGACCCATAGACTGAAAATAAAGCGGCAGCACAAAAGTTTTGATTCTGGAAATCACCTTTAAACATTTTGCATGACTTGTGGCTTTCCTCATCTCAAAGGACGCCAGACAATCTCATCATTGTCACAAATAAAATGCATGTGAAGAGCCCTCATGCAAAGGCTCTTCACTCAATGTTAGTTTGCTGCTTTATGCCGAAAACCAATTATAGAATCGGGAAAACTAGGTAACAATTTGTTTTTTTTTTATAATGGCTTCATTTGAAAACGTTTCCGGGAGTCCCATCAGATTTGATGGGAATAATGGCACTCCATGTATTAATATTTTACCCATAAAAATACACTACACGTCAAAGGGGTTCCTTGTGCACTGAAGGAATATGTCATTGCATTGTGATTTCTGTTGTAAACAGAAACCATAAGGCAAATGTGAACAGCAGAGCCATAGCTAAATTTTTTGGGAGAATTTCTTTTAAAAGTCCATACGTAATCACGTCTATTCTTACCTTGGCCTTTACTATGTTCCTTTTGCCACCTTGAAGCTGAACCCACATCTGCTGCTGTGAGGTTGATTGTAGGGATAATTGCTCTTGAGTAAGGACTCCCAAAATATTCATTGTGACTCCAAATATTCTCTCGATGTTGGCATGTTGGTCTCGAAGCTCTTCTTCAGTTCCTTGTGGCACAGCAAATTCGTCCATCATGTCTCTATCATATTCCCCTTCAGCCATCAGCATTTTAGTTTGCTAAGCTTATGCCTGGTGTAAAGGATACAATAATTAAAGGGCTGAAGAATTGATCTATACAATGGGCATTTTCTTCCTGGATTCTGATGTGATCAGTAATGTATCTGTGTGGACTCACTGACCGTACCTAGGAGTAGCTTTGTCTGCAGCAGGTACATTACACAAACATTAGGTGCTTCCTGTTAGAAAATGCAATTCAAATATAGATCTATTTTCTCCCCAGAATATTTAGCACTCGTATCTCCTTCCTCATTTTGTAACATCCCTGACAACTCCTCCCTTTACCCCCGCCCATGTGCTTTTTTTTTTCTTGCTGCTTATACCTCTTGCTATACACTAATTGATCATGCTGTATCCCCTTATGTCCTTGTATCACTAAGCAGTTTATTACGTGCAGATTGACTGCAGCTCTACAACACTATACCATGCTCCAGCAATGGGAAGAACTGGCATTCCTGCCCCTTGTACCTACCATTAGGATATTTCCGTCCTGCTCTACAGAAACTTCCTTACCCAGTCTCCACCTCCCCCATCATGGTGACTGATGGGAAGTTCCTATATATGTCAGTCTGGGGAATTCCACTTTTAGCTCACAGGGTAGGAGGAGTAAAGTGAATGTGGTGTCTGTATTAGTCAGAAGAGGTCAGACCTGTTTCGCTTCTCTGTCTACAAGCAAAGAACCATGCTTGTAGAGGCTGAACATGCAAGTCATAGTCATTGAAAAGCAAAACAAAAAACCATCCCAGCAACCAGAATCTAAGAGCTCCCTCTCTTGACACCTTAAGCTTACTACAGGCAATGTTGAGGCATGAAAATCATAGGAGAGCGGATTGTAGTTCATTCCATATCACAGCCGATTTATCACGCTTCATTGACTGCATACAGTCTCTGTTTCCCAATGTTTCAGTCAATAGGCTAACAAGCCAAAAGTGACTGCAGGCTAGATAGAATAAGCCACCCTGTACTTTGGCTACAGACAGGATCTCGGGGTAAATGAATGATTCACAAATCCCTTAATATCCTAAGTGTGGAAAATCTGTTTATCCTTTTAGGACATCACGTTTGTTGAGATGATTTTGTAAATTTGTTGTAACCATGAAAAATATTTAAAGCGTAACCGTCATTTTAAATTTTATTTCATAAATCAATAGTACACATGAAAATAAATAACTTTGTAATAAAGTATATCACAAAAAGAGTACATCCATCGCATTTTTAGAAATATTTTATATCTTTCATGGGACAACACTGAAAATATCACACTGATACAATGTAAAGTTGTCAGTGTACAGCTAAATAACGCAAACACACAGCCATTAATGTCTAAACCACTGATAACAAAAGTGAGTAGATCCCTAAGTGAAAATGGCTAAATACTGCCCAGCGTCAATATTGCATGTGGCCACCATTATTTTCAAGCTTTGTCTTCGTTCTCTTCGGCATAGAGTTCACTAGAGCTTCAAAGGAGCACTGAAATTCTCTTCCACGAGGACATCACGGAGCTGGTAGATGTTAAACACCTTGCGCTCCTCCACTTTCTAATTAAGGATGCACCACAGATGCTCAATAGGGAATAGGTCTGAAGATATGCTTGGCCAGAACAGCACCTTTACCCTCAGGTTTTTTTTAGCTAGACAGTGGTCATTTAGGAGGGTTGTTTGGGGTCATTATCCTGTTGGAATACTGACTTACAGCCCAGTTCCCAAAGGTAAGAGATCATGCTCTACTTCAGTATGTCACAATACATGTTGCCAATCTTGGTTCCCTCACTAAACTGTAGATCCCCACAGCCGGTAGCAGTCATGCAGTCCCAACCCATGACACGGTCACCACCATGCTAGACTGTATGCAAGACACACTTAATTTGTACTCCTCACCTGGTTGCTGCTTCACACACATGACACTATCTGAATCAAATAAGTTTATCTTGGTCTCATCAGACCACAGGACATTCAGTAATCAATTTCCTTAGTCTGCCTGTCTTCAGCAAACTGCAGACTTTTTTGAGCATCATCTTTAGAAGAGACTTCCTTCTGACACAACAGCCATGCAGATCAACTTAATGAAGTGTGTGGCGTATGGTCTGAGCACTGACAGGCTGACTCCGTCCCCCCCACCCCTCCAACCTCTATCATTGCTGGTAGAACTTATACGTCTATTTTGAAAAGACAACCCTCTGGATAGTATGCTGAGCATATGCACTCAACTTCTTTGGTCGACCATGGGGAGGCCTGTTCTAAGTGGAACCTATCTTGTTAAATCACTGTATGGTCTTGGCCAACATGCTGCGGCTCAGTTTCAGGGTGTTTACAATTTTTTTTATAGCCCAACACATTTATTTAGAGCAACAATTTTTTTTTATATCCTCAGATAATTCTTAACTATGAGGTACCAATACTGAGTTTCCACTGACCAGTATCAGAGTGTGTGTTAGCGAGAACACCAACTTTAACACACTTGCTACCCATTCAAGCCTGAGACATTATAACACTAATGAGTCACATGAAACCGGGGAGGGAAAGTGGCTAATTGGGCATAATTTGCCCATTTTCACTCAAGGGTTTAAAATCACTTTTGTTGCCAGTGGTTTTGACATTAATGACTAGAGTTGAGTTATTTAGTGGACACTAGAGATGCGCAGACCCATGGAAGTTCGGGTTTAGTGGGTTCAGCAGGACTTTAGACAAAGTTCAGTTCGGGACCCGGACTTGACCTGAACCCCATTGTAAGTCACTGATTGGGCAGTTTGGCTCTTCCCCCACATACAGCCAGCCAGAAAGATATATTTCCGGTGGAGGGAGGGCAGGGTTTTTTTTAGTTGTTATATACACTACATCCGATAACGCTGATTCTACCCCCAGTGTGAGCTATTCAAACAGTGCAAGCAGCTCTCACTGGGTCGAGCACTGAGCATATCTGAGCGCAGCGATGAGTGGTTAGCATACGAAAAGCACCCAAATTCTGAACACTGATTTTTTTTTTTTTTTATTGTAAATTCTGTGTTCAGTACGAACACTGAATTTTACAATTCACTCATCTCTAGAGGACACGCCAAATTTACACCGTTATACAAGTTATACACTTATTACTTTACATTGCATAAAAGTATCATATTCATTGTTGTACCATGAAAAAATATAAAATATTTACAAAAATGTGTGGGGTGTACTCACTTTTATGATATTTTGTATATCTTATCAGAAAAATTTGCTTTTCTCTGCCAGAATTGATCAGTCATTATCAAAATTCTCAATTCTGGTGTAAAATCTGCATTCAGTGAAGAGTTTCCCATTAATGAGTTAGAATCTCATCAGTAACAACTGCCATCTCCTATGTACATAGAAGCGGGAGAAGGGGCGGAGTTCTGCCTATAGCTCCTCCCTTCTCCCATTGTCAGAGACTCTCATCAGTAACAGCTGCCATCTCCTATCTCAGTAATGGGAAAGTCTTCACTGAATACAGATTTTACCTCAGAATAATGACTGATCAATTCTGGCAGAGATGAAAGCAAATTTGTCTGATAAGATATATTACAAAGTTGCTTATTTTCATGTGTACTATCGATTTATGAAATATAAATTAAAAAGTGATGGTTACACTTTAATTAAAGTGACTTATTTATTAATAGCCATTGCAAACATTTCAGGAAGCAACTAAATAAGCATGGGGGACTATATAGATTTATTTTACTCACTTAAGGTGACTTTACACGCTACAACATCGCTAAAACGATCTCGTTGGGGGTCACGGATTTTGTGACGCACATCCGGCCGCGTTAGCGATGTCGTTCCGTGTGACACCTATTAGCGATTTTGAATCGTTGCAAAAACGTTCAAAATCGCTAATCGGTGACATCCACCCCTAATCTCAATTATCGCTGCTGCTGCAGTAACGATGTTGTTCGTCGTTCCTGCGGCAGCACACATCGCTACATGTGACACCGCAGGAACGAGGAACCTCTCCTTACCTGCATCCCGCCAGCAATGAGGAAGGAAGGAAGGAGATGGGTGGGATGTTCGGCCCGCTCATCTCCGCCCCTCCGCTTCTATTGGCGCCCGCTTAGTGACGTCGCTGTTACGCCGAACAAACCGCCCCCTTAGATAGGAGGCGGTTCGCCGGTCACAGCGACGTCGCTAGGCAGGTAAGTATTGTGACTGTTCCTAGCGATGTTGTGCGCCACGGGCAGCGATTGGCCTGTGTCGCACAACGGATGGGGGCGGGTACGCACGCTAGCGATATCAGTAACGACATCGCAGCGTGTAAAGCGGCCTTAGGCTGGTTTCAGACGTCCGTGTTTTAGGTACGTGTGACATTTGTTTTTAACACGGATGTCACACGTACCCATGTTACCCTATTGTGTACTCACATTTTCACACGGACCGTATGGCCCCGCTATTTCACACGGACATCTGTCCGTTTTTTCTCCAGCAGCACGGGTGTCACACGGACCGCACACTCATGTGATCCGTGTGACATCCGTGTGACACGGCCCGGAGAAAACACGGGTTTTTAAATAAAAAGATTTTCTATATTTACCTGTAACCAGCGATGTGGTGTCCAACTCTGCTGCCTCCCGCTCCTGACCCCCGCTCATTATTTTCATTGATTATTCACTGCAGGGAGCAGCTGGGAGCAGGGGCATTGCGGCGACAGCGCTGGAGAGAGCACCGCCGAGGACAGCATCGCTGGGGAGATCGTTAGTGACAGGTGAGTATCCTGCCAGCATTGTGTGTGCAGGGACGACTAGGAGGTTATCGGATTTCCCAATGAACTCTGATAATCTCCTGATGACACCCCTGCGACAACTGCACTACAGCGAGTGTCACAATGGTGACTTCCAGGGGTTCATGAGAGTTCATTGGGAACTCAGATGACCCCCTGGATGTCACTGCACAAACTGCTGTATACTCACCTGTCACCGGCGATGTTCCCGGTGGTGCTGTCCTCGGCTGTGCTGTCCCCGCAATGCTCCGGATTCCAAATCCTTGGGCAGTGAATAATCAATGAAAATAATGAGCGAGGGTTAGGAGCGAGAGGCAGCAGAGCAGATACAGGTAAATATAGATACAGGTAAATATAGAGGATATTTTCATTGCAGACACGTGTTTTACCCGGTACCAGTCACACGTATGCAAACACGGATGTCACACGTGTGAGACACGTGTGACTGGTACCTGATTAAACACGGACGTCTGAAACCAACCTTATATAGCACTACTTGCTGTAATACCAGGCGTTGCCCAGGATACTAATGTGTCTCTCTTAAGCTGGTGTCACACTAAGCGACAGCGACAACGACGTCGCTGTTACGTCACCATTTTCGGTGACGTAACAGCGACCTTGTAAGTCGCTGTTATGATCGCTGCTTAGCTGTCAAACACAGCAGAAGCAGCGATCATAACGTCGCTGTGCTACATGTGCAGAGAGCAGGGAGCCGCGCTTAGCGCTGGCTCCTTGCTCTCCTAGGTACAGTACACATCGGGTTAATTAACCCGATGTGTGCTGCAGCTACATGTCACAGTGCAGAGAGCAGGGAGCCGCGCGCCCTGCTTAGCGCTGGCTCCTTGCTCTCCTTGCTACAGTATACATCGGGTTAATTACCCGATGCGTACTGCAGCCACATGTCACAGTGCAGGAGCCGGCACTGGCAGCAAGAGCGGAGGCTGGTAACCAGCGTAAACATCGGGTAACCAGGGAAAGGTCTTCCCTTGGTTACCCGATGTTTACGCTGGTTACAGCTTACCGCAGCTGCCAGTGCCGGCTCCTGATCGCTTCATTTCGTCGCTCTCTCGCTGTCACACACAGCGATGTGTGTGTCACAGCGGGAGAGTGACGACCAAAAAATGAAGCTGGACATTCAGCAACGACCGGCGACCTCACAGCAGGGGCCAGGTCGTTGCTGGATGTCACACACAGCGACAGGACGTCGCTGCAACGTCACAGAAAATGATGACGTAGCAGCGACGTCGTCCCTCTCTCTTTTTGTGTGTCTGTCTGTGTGTCACTGAGTTTGTCTCAGTGTATCTGGGTGTGTCTCCATCTGTGTGTGTGTGTGTGTCTCTGTCTTTGAGTCTCTGTTTGTGTCTGTCTCGCTCTTTGTGTCTCTGTATCAGTCTCTGCAACTGTCTTTGACGGTCTCTGTGACTGTCTCTCTGCGTACCTCTGTCTATGTTTCTGTCTGTCTCTGTATCTGTCTCTGCGTATCTGTCTCTACCTCACACAAGTCTCTTATACTAAGGATATCCTTTGTTGCCTATAGCAACCAGCCAGAGCTCATATTAATGACCTGTAGCTCTCAGCTCCATTGACTTTAATGCAAGCAGGTTTTTTGGCAAATAACTGTAAAGCAAGGGGTTAAATTTTCCCCTCAAAACATGGTATATGATGCTCCCTGAGTCAAATGTGGTGTCTGTGGAATATTTCGTGATTGTAAATGCAACGGTGCGGATTCCTTTAGCGGACATACAAACACACAAACTCAGCTTCATATATTAGATTAATTCCACAGCGCTTTACAGATGTGATTAACACTGTCCCCATTGGGGCTCACAATCGAAATTCCTTATCAGTTTGTCTTTGGAGTGTGGGAGAAATCTGGAGTACCCGTGGAGGAGTACGAGGAGAACATACAAACTCTTTGCAGATGATGTCCTTGGTGGGATTTCAAGCCAGGATCACAGCGCTGCAAGACTGCAATCCTAAGCACTAAGATTTGTGCATTACATAAAACGACATAAAAAAGGGAGTTAAAAACTCAGGATCCGTTATTTCTGACACCCCCTGTTGATGGCTTCAGCTCAACTCTGCATGTGCTCAATGCTGCATTTGTACTTATGTGCTGTCCTTTCCGATATTACCTGATGTGAGCAACATACATGTACTATCCGTGTTTTTCTTCTAATAGAACACACGCCATCTACTCTACTGGTTCTGTTCACATATCTGCATTTTTTATGTTTAGCAGAGTGAGCGGTTCTTAAAAAGTCATGGTTACATGTCCGGAGTCATGGATCAAAATTACATATAAAGTCATTAGGTCTGTTAAAATCCCAACAGGACACAGAAGGCATCAGTACATAGTGCATTTGCCATCCGTAATCAACATTGTAAATGAATAGGAGAAGATTTGTAAATTATTTTTTAATCAGTGGAACTTACTAATGGAACTTGGATCCAAGACACTGATGAGCAACGGGCCGTATTTTTACGCAAGAGAAAAATCACAGATATCTGAATTATGATGGATATTGGAAGGGAGTTGACACTTATGACAGTACCTTACCACATTTTGTAATGATTGGGATAACTTATTTTTTTAATGCAACCCTTTGTAAATGACCTATTAAGATAGTTTGAATTATGAGATATAACTGTACACCCCTATATTAGACAATTTAGGGTGTCTTCCTTTTTAGGACCCAAAACATTATGGATTATATAGGAAAAATGTTCATTTCAGTGCCTACATGATGATACATCAACCGATTCCCTTGCCCTTAACACAAATGGTGAGTAGTTTCAATGTCAGGACTACTCATGTTCACTTACTGTTGGGGAACCATTGTACAACCAATATGTTTGGAACTGCTCCTTAGGCCATCAACGCTATGGTTGTAATCTTATAAAGCCGTGATCCCCTTTCATTGCTGTTCACAGTCAAGCAAATACAGAAGCATTTCCAGAAACTTCAACCTGTGACTGAGCCACCTATAGAGGCTATTGCACGGACGACGAGGTTATACATGACCCATGGGCAGTAGAGGTCTTTATGCTGTTGAAAGTACATCCTTGTTCTATTACTAAAGGCAAATAAAAATGGGTGTGTGGATGTCTGTGATTAACTACTGAGCTGAACAAGAATGCAGTATTATAGCAGGCAGATCGTGCTTAGACCCAACATAAAGTACAAAGCCTCCATACATGTAAAAATATATTTAATAGCAGAAGTTATTGATCATCTGATAAAATGTCACTGTCAGAATAAAAAGAATAGAAAAGTGGGAGCCAGCCCAAAGTTATCACAAGGATCAACTAGTTTAAAAGTAAAGCTATAGTTCAGAATTGTTGATTGGATGCATTTGCAGTGAGTGAAGTATTCAAAAAAAATTTCTATGCTCTCTTCCAGAAATCAGCATCATTTGTACAGACTGAGGTCAGGGCTGTAATATAGACACATGTAAGCATCACAAAGCAGCCGTCGGGCATACGTTGGCATGCTTTTTGGGTCCTCCTGCTGTAGTTCTTCAGCTGTCATTTCTAAGTATTCAGTCACTTCTGGGCAAGGAGTTACACGGGGGATGTTAAATCCATTCTGTCCTCCTAAAAATGAGAGAAAAACCCCCCACTGAAGATCAATAGGAAAAAGAGTCAGAATTTTAAGAAGTGTAAATTAGCTGATGAAGGGTTTACTAGTTTTATAGGAAGAGACTACAGTACAATGAGCATTCACAGACTGCAGAGAATGTAAGCTGGATCACACCACAGAACTCACCTTCCCGATCAGCCATGCTATCGAAGAATGCCCACAGAGGCCGACGGTGAGACTGAAGTCTAATGAATGCCACGTAATGACTTGTTTCTATGCATAAAACAGCATACAGCTGCAAATTCTGTCTTTGTAGCATAGCTTGGCAGTTGAGATTTTCAGGCACACAGAGATGTCTTGGTTGGTGGCCAGATCTTTGCTTGTGAAGGTGAACCTGTGCATAAGGAAAAGTTAACTATGCTCCCATACAGATCATGATTTCCCAGAATTAATAAATAATGTTATTTTTGTCTGAATTACCAGACAGAAAGGATGTACCTGCTTGTTGCAGATGGCACAATACTGTTTTATGTGTCCTGGTGTGATCCCCAGATCCTCGTAGCAGTCAAGACATTCCACTACTGCTAGAGACTGACACACTGAACATTGCCGCGGGGCTGCATGGGGACAAAGAACAATATAAAGAATCTTAGCATATGTATGCAGTATATATTTTTCCTCTATGGGTATGTGCACATGGTGTCTTTAAGATGCTGGTAGAGCAGGCAGGATTTTCTTAGGCAAAGCTGTGTTATGGGAGAGCCAGTAGTCTTTTTCCGGAAGCGGCTTCACTGTCTGTTTAGCCAGTGGCTCCACTACTGGCATCTTTTTTCTGTACTTTATACTATAACTAGCGTTAAACGAGCGTCTTCTTCTAACCGTTCATCAATTTCCAAACCCTGAAGCTTTGAATTATATTCATTTTTTTATTGTGCATTATACTTATTTTTTGCATTGATTTTGTGGTGCTTTTTCAGGCGAATGGGTCATGGGCACATACCCTAATAACATAACATATACAACCCCTGGCAAAATATATGGAATCACCTGGCTCTGAGGATGTTCATTCAGTTGTTTAGTTTTGTGCCATGTCTGTGATCTGCTTTTTTTTTTTTAAAGAAAAGTAAAGTCATTTCAAATGGTAACTTTCTGGCTTTAAGGGTATGTCCGCACGTTGCTTTTTACCTGCTTTTTACCTGCTTTTTTGCTGCTTTTTCTTCTGCGCTGTTTAATGCCAAAATGGATGTGTTCTTCTATTCAAGCAATGTCTATGGGAATTTGGGTTTCTTGTTCACACTATGTTGTTCAAAATGCTGCCTTTTTGTGGCAGAACTTTGGTCAAAAACTCTGCTTTGCAGTGCAAAACCCAAATGGCAAAAACAATTGACATGTTGCTTCTTTGAAAAGCTGAGTTTTTGACCAAAGTTCTGCCACAAAAAGGCAGCATTTTGAACAACATAGTGTGAACAAGAAACCCAAATTCCCATAGACTTTGCTTGAATAGAAGAACACATCCATTTTGGCATTAAACAGCGCAGAAGAAAAAGCAGCAAAAAAGCAGGTAAAAAGCAACGTGCGCACATACCCTAAGAAACACTAAAAAAAAAAAAGAAAAAAAAAAAAAATCATGAAAACATAATGTGCTAGCCAGTAACAGTTACTTTTCAAGACCAAACAGGGGGAAAATTATGGAATCACTCTGTAAATTTACATTTCCAAAACTAACATCTGCATCAAATAAGATCTGCTCGTTAGTCTGCATCTAAAAAGAGTGATCACACCTTGGAGAGCTGTTTCACCAAGTGGACTGACATAAATCATGGCTCTAATACGAGAGATGCCAATTGAAACAAAAGGAGAGGATTATCAAACTCTTAAAAAAAGGCAAATCATTACGCAATGTTTCAAAAGATGTTGGTTGTTCAGTCAGCTGTGTCTAAAATCTGGACCAAATACAAATGACTAGGGAAGGATGTTAAAGGCAAACAAACTGGTAGACCAAGGAAGACATCAAAGCGTCAAGACAGGAAACTTAAAGCCATATGTCTCCAAAACAGGAAATGCACAACAAAACAAATGAGGAGTGAGTGGGCGGAAACTGGAGTCAATGTCTGTGACTGAACTGTAAGAAACCCCCTAAAGGAAAATGGGATTTACATACAGAAAGGCTAAACAATAAAAAAATGACTGCCTGAAGAGACCATGTATATTTCCACAGTCATTGATGATATGGGGCTGCATGTCAGATAAAGGTACTGGGGAGATGGCTGTCATTACATCTTCAATAAATGCCCAAGTTTACATTGAAATTTTGGACACTTTTCTTATCCCATCAATTGAAAGGATGTGTGGGGATGTTGAAATCATTTATCAAGATGATAATGCATCCTGCCATAGGGCAAAAACTGTGAAAACATTCCTTGAAAGAAGACCCATAAGGTCAATGCCATGGCCTGCAAATAGTCCGGATCTCAATCCAATTGAAAATCTTTGGTGGAAGTTGAAGAAAATGGTCCATAATAAGGCTCCAACCTGCAAAGCTGATCTGGCAACAGCAATCAGAGAAAGTTAGAGCCAGATTGATGAAGAGTACTGTTTTTCACTCATTAAGTCCATGCCTCAGAGACTGCAAGCTGTTATAAAAGCCAGAGGTGGTGCAACAAAATACTAGTGATGTATTGGAGTGTTCTTTTATTTGTTTGTTTTTCATGATTCCATAATTTTTTCCTGATAATTGAGTAATTCCATAATTTTTTCCCTTTGTTTGGTCTTGAAAAGTAACAGTTACTGGCTAGCACATTATGTTTTCATGATTTTTTTAGTGTAGCCAGAAAGTTGGCATTTGAAATGACTTTAGTTTTGTGCCATGTCTGTGATCTGCTTTTTTTGAAACAAAAGTAAACAACTGAATGAACATTCTCAGAGCCAGGTGAGTCCATAATTTTTTCCAGGGGTTGTATATAGGGATTTCTTTTATCAATGATTTAACATTGTACAATGTTGAACCGGAAATATGGATTTTCTCTACAACCTACGTCAAAGCAAAAGAAAACGTAGGAGTAAAGTGACTGGTTCCAATAAGTGCCTGGTGTGCTAAAATAAAATTTCCAACAACTGTAATTATTATGTGTAGCATGAAAACAGTGAAATGAAGTCTAAAAAAATCTGCACGCCGCTGGCTTAGATTGTTTTTATATTGAATGCTATAAACAAATACGTGTATGTTCGAGACTAAAAAACATACAGTAAAAAAATTAATAATGCTTACTTGTAAGTCTAGCAAAAAAAAAAAATATTCCCTATACAGAATCTGGCATAGATCAATGCAGCACTTGTAGGATAGCTGTACTTGACACTGGCTTTAGCTGACACCCCATTTAATGCATCTTAATGAGACTTCAGGTGGCCAAACACCGCGGATAGCTTGAAGCCAAAAGCTTGTTTTTTTGGTAGGTACTTCTCTCACCCCCACAGACATGCATGCTCAACCTAAGGTGCTAGTAATTTCAGTTGGGTGTGAGGAACGGGTCACTGCCAGATACATCCTCTACCAACTTACCTCCTGTGAGAATAAAGGGCCAAGTTGACATCCTTTCAAGGAACTGGCCAAGATTGACTTGGTCTATAATTACATTAACACTACTAATAAAAAATAATCAATAGAGAATTGCCAACAAGCTAACGTAGTTATTCACACGTAGAAAAGAACTGGTTATGTATGAGTTATGTCATTTATTGCTGTTGTCAGCTGTACTCATGATAATGTCTCACTTCTCCAATGACGAAGCTATCCCTCAGACATTTACAACTGCTGACTCACATCCTATTACATTCTTGCTTAACACTTACCGTCTTCAAGAAGATCGGTTATATCAAGTTGTTGGGTTGGGATGATGGTGTTAAACATCTTGAAGTTTTTTCCATTTCTTGGCATTTGAATGATAAGGCAAGAGGGAACCTAAGAATGCATTGACAACAACATGAAACTTCTATGAATAATCTCATTCCTAATAATAAAACATCCATTTAATTTAAACATGAGAATATAATTATGTGTCATAATCATGATATCGGAAAACTGCTTTAATGTTACACTTTGCTTATCTAATGATGTGATGTCACAGTACTGCAGTCCACAACAGTGACATCAATATGGATGAACTATCACTCTATAAAACCATGCTGGCCAATGACTCACGGACACTGTATACAACACATGATCTGAAGTCCGTTTAATGGATACTCTCCACCCACTTCAAAGCAGAAAGCTCATGAGCAAATGAAAGGTAAAAATAAAGATGCACATGCTGATCAACACACAGTTGTGGTGAAACCGTTTGTCATACCATTCTGTAGAGTTTACTTGGTCTTTTGTTACGGCATTAGTGCCAATGCATTATTGGTTTTACGCTGTATAAAAGAAGGCACTGTAAATGTTCGTTTATCATGCCAAGACCTCAGATTCAACAGACCTAGACTAGAAAAACTGGATGATATCTTACTTCTGTGAACTTGAGATCACCAGTAACCATGGACCATTCCAGCAGTTGCTGCACAGAGGGTACATCCACGGATTGCTTCTTCTCCATGAAAATCTGATAGAATATACAACCTTGAGGTTTCTTTTTTGGTGTTCTATGGAGCCATAAGACAAATGTAAAAAGACCTCTGTCACCCATAGGCTGATTTTGTACAAATAAAAAAAATACAAAAAAAAAAAAATTCTAATGCTGCCATTAAGGGAAGATATTTTGTGCCCCAGGGTTATTGTTAATATTATTCTTATTATTATTTATTATTATTATAGCACCATTTATTCCATGGCGCTTTACAAGTGAAAGAGGGTATACGTACAACAATCATTAACAGTACAAAACAGACTGGTATAGGAGGAGAGAGGACCCTGCCTGCGAGGCCTCACAGTCTACAGGGAATGAGTGATGGTACAATAGGTGAGGACAGAGCTGGTTGCGCAGTGGTGTACTGGACTGAGGGCTATTGTAGGTTGTAGGCTTGTTGGAAGAGGTGGGTCTTGAGGTTCCTCTTGAAGTTTTCCACGGTAAGGGAGAGTCTGATATACTGAGGTAGAGCGTTCCGGAGTATGGGGGAGGCACGGGAGAAATCTTGTACGCGATTGTGGGAAGAGGAGATAAGAGAGGAGTAGAGATGGAGATCTTCTGAGGATCTGAGGTTGCGTGCAGGCAGGTACCAGGAGACTAGGTCACAGATGTAAGGAGGAAACAGGTTGTGGATGGCTTTGTATGTCATGGTTAATGTTTTGAACTGGAGTCGTTGGGCGATGGGAAGCCAGTGAAGGGATTAGCAGAGTGGCGAGGCTGGGGAATAGCGAGGGGAGAGGTGGATTAAGCGGGCCACAGAGTTTAGGATAGATTGGAGGGGTACAAGAGTGTTGGAAGGGAGGCCAGAGAGCAGGCGGTTGCAGTAGTCGAGGCGGGAGATGATGAGGGCATGCACTAATGTTTTTGCTGATTCTTGGTCAAGGAAAGCACGGATCCGGGAGATATTTTTGAGTTGTAGTCTGCATGAGGTGAAGAGGGCTTGGATGTGTGGCTTGAAGGATAGAGCAGAGTCGAGGGTTAAGATGATATTGAAGAATGAATACTTTAAATATTATTTATTTGGGCAAAAGTATATCTAGACAGGGAATCAATATATCCATTTTACTATACAAGTTAAGATCTAATATTACATTTTGGAATAAACTCTGTCACTAGCAGATGAACTAGCTCTGGTCCAAATGATCGTGTGACGCCCTGGCCGGGCCAGTTAGTCACAAATAGGCCCCTACACAACACCTTCCCTCACAGGTAACAGCAGCCGACCTTCAAAACCCTAGTCACCCCCCTCAGGGCTAGATAAACACACCAGAGGTCGGAACCAGGCGGTTGGAAGACGCCCTCCGAGAAGTCTAGACAGCCCAGGGCGGGAAAGTAAAGAGTCGAGTGTTAGAGTTCAAGTTGGAGAGGAGTGTGGGCTGGAGCTGTGTCCAGCTCCAGCAGAGGCGAACACCCCAAATTGAACGGCGCCAGGGTAGGAGCCCTGGTGCCATTGGCTAGGAGGCAGACGGCAGTCTCAGTCTGCAGCAGCCGGGAAGACAACTCGGTAGAACCAAGGTGGACCGGGACAGCGTAGTTGCCCGCCGGTACCGACCCGGGGAACAGACTCGGAAACCGGAGCACACAGGGGGGTACTCGGACCCTGAAGCCAAGTCTAGAAGCTATTGGAACTGGTTAATTAACCGATTGCTGCCAGGACTAGAGGTCCTGTCCCACCCAAAGTCCCTATTAGAAGACAACAGCCCACCGAGGGGGATAAAAGGCCACCGCCAGGGCTCATAGATCCCACGGGCCAGCGTCTGGGGGCAAGGGCTCCTTAGGCCACATCCAGCCGGGAGCGGACTCCTGAAGTTGCAAGCACAGGCAGTCCACCATTCTAAAAAAGGTGCAGGAGAAAGACAGACCGAGACCACCAGCTGGGTGGGGGAACCAGAACGCAGCCGGCTGCAGGCACCGACCACCATCACCTTGGTTTACCAGAGACTCGTGTGTTTCCTTCAATAGTGAGTACACAAGCACCCTGCGGTCACCCATCTCCCTGCACCAAAAACCCAACGGGTTCCGGGGCCACCATCCCTGCCCACAGAGGGGTTAACAACTTGAGCACAACATCTCCCCCGGGTGCCCCCGTAACTGCAGCGGTGGTGTCCAACCTCACCACACACCGTGGGTGGCGTCACAAACTTAATACGGCTCAGCCCGTACATATACGTCCTACATCCACCACTATAACCCCCTTTTTTGATTGAAGTGACCGCGAGACCCCCGTGTCCGGAGACCCTCGAGCCACCCACAGAAGGTCCGGATCTGAGCAGCTTGGCTGCTGAGAGCGGGGCGGTACAATCGTTCTCCCCCAGCTCCTGTACCAACTTCATAATTACCTCAAAATTATCAGCGATAAGACATCAAAGATAATCTCGCAAGAGAAATATTTTAAACACTGCAAAACGGCACGCATTAAAGGGATCCTGTCAGCCATTTTTTCCACTGTAAAATGAACGTAATATATGTAAAGCATCTGACATGTTGACTAGGTTTATACCTTTATATTATAAGTCCGTTTCTCTGTTTTCTAGAAATCCATCCAAGAATGCTTATACAAATTTGCTCGCTAGCGCTGGGTGCTTATCCTGCATTTCCAGCCTATCTTGCTATTTTATTCCTTGCCACCAGCCTCCTGTCATAGACTGACAGGTCAATTTTCTTTGTGACCTGCTCCCCCACTCAAGATCTTGCATAGGCACCATCATTCCAAGGTAAGCACATACACAGTGGGGTCCTGATAGCTTTGTATGAAGTGGACCATCAATCTGTGCTTGTCTATGCCCCCAGGAATTATGACGCCTGCGCTCCATTCATAGATGGAGCAGATTACAGGCAAAAGTGACCTGTCACTGACAGGAGGCCGGTGGAAGGAAGTGAAAGAGACTGAAAAGCTGTAATTGCAGCGTACGGTCCGTGCACATGAGCTCATTTGCATAAGCATTCACCAATAGATTTCTACAAAAACAAAGAAACGAACTTCGAATACAAACTTATAGCCGTAATCAGATGCTTTACAATTGACGTTGTTTACGTCATTTTAGAAGGAAAAAATTGCTGGCCGGTTCCATTTAAAGAAGCACTCCCATCACAGTTTTTCTCCTTTTAATATATTGCCATAACACTGTGTACTTACAATTGCTCACTTTGCCTTTCTACCCAGTAAATCATTTTCTTTTCTCGATGTGGAAACAGGAAGTTTCTTTTCCCTGCATGAATTATTCTCTTCTGACTAGTGATCTGTCGGTCATGAACGATCCAACACAAAGATCCGGCTCCCTGCTGTGACTGACAGGAGGCGGATCCCCAGTGAGAGCCATTAAATTTTCTAAACTGCTAAACCCCGCCCACCCGTAGCTAAACCCCACCCACTCAACAATCTAATTGGTCCCTTGTAAGTGGGCGGGGTTTAATAGGGAGCCAAGAACAATCCAAATGAGCTGACTCTTTTTGGTGAGCGGAGCCATGGGAATCGGATCACCAAAAAGAGCCGGACTGCCCATCACTACTTCTCACCCAGCTGCTCTGCTCCTCCCCTGCCACTGACTTTTGCAGTGATGACTCATGCAGGAAAAAGAGACTTTCTGTTTCTACACAGAGGTTACAAGGATTCAGTTTTTCAACATGTGAGGTCTAAAGTAAAAGTAAAAACACAGAATTAACTGGGTAGAAAGGCAAAATGATTTAAGTACACCGTGCTATATAATATAATGACTGCAATATATCAAGTGGATAAAAACTTAAGAATGTGCTTCTTTAAGCTACCTTTGTTGATGAGACAGGAAGAACAGGGGGCCTCAAAGTTTCAGATTACAGAATTCATTTTCTGTCCCATCATATTACACATTTGGTGAATGCAGATGCAGTAAGCATATTAGAAGGAATACCGTGTTTTTCCTAAAATAAGACCTCCCCCAAAAATAAGCCCTAGTAGGGATTTTCAGCTATTTCAGAGCAAGGCTTAAATATAAGCCCTCCCCCGATAATGAGCCCTAGTCGCAGATCAATAATGAAGTGTCCGTGCAGCTAAAAAAGTTACAGATACTGCAGGACACTTCATTATAGAAAGCTGGCACCCGGCAATTACACTCACCAGACGCTGAGCGGGAGGCCCTGCAGTGATCGCACACATCAGCTCTCACACACAAACACACACATCGCATCACACACATACCACATCCAGCGACACCAATTTCTTCTGACCGGCAGAATCCTGGGAGGCAGTGCAGTGGAGTGCAAGAATGCTTGCTTACAGGACCTGCGGGCCGGACACATGACTTCCTCCCATCATTACCTGCGGCCAGAAGTATTCTGTAACGCTGGATAAAGTGAGTGTGTTTGTGTGTCAGTGTGTGTGTCAGTGTGTGTGAGTGTGTGTGTGTGTGTGTGTCAGTGTGTGTGTGTCAGTGTGTGTGTGTCAGTGTGTGTGTGTCAGTGTGTGTGTGTCAGTGTGTGTGTGTGTCAGTGTGTGTGTGTGTCAGTGTGTGTGTGTGTCAGTGTGTGTGTGTGTCAGTGTGTGTGTGTTAGCATCAGTCAGCCAGCCAGCCAGCCAGCAGCAGGGGAGGACGGCGTGCAGCACCCACCGGAGATCACAGGGAGGGCCTGGGAGCCATTCAGATGTCCGGGTCTGGTAAGTTTGAGTCTCCCAACCATGTTTCTCTAAAGATAAGACCTCTTCCAAAAATAAGCCCTAGTGCTTTTTTTGGGGGACAAAAAAAGTAAAAGACAGTGTATTATTTTTGGAAAAACACGGTATATCAGTAAATGTTTGGGGGGGGATGTTCTGTCCATTTAATACTTTTTTTTCTTCTCGCTTCTAGATTTGGGGCAATTGGAGGGAATCCATAAAACAAAGCCAATAGCTGAGTAATGATACTTTATTTCCTCCAAAATATGTATGTTGGATAAATAGTTAACTGAAAAATACCCCATTGTTTTATAATTGCAGTATACAAGATGTATACAATCAGAAAGGGGCAATTACTGGCATGAAAATAAGTTCTGTACATCACTTTTTTTAGGATGGCACATTGGTGAGTTACAGTTACAAAAACAAATTAAAAGGTATCCATCACTTTAGGTATAAGCCACTGAATCATGCAGTTAATTACACAATAAATATATAGAGAGCAAGTTTGGACTTAAATACTTAAAGGGGTACACAGGAAAGATAAAAAATATTGTACTGTAAAGATGAGATGCCCAGTGCAGTTCTATTATCCTTACAATAGCTGTAATTCTGTGACACTTTTCTGCTCCTCCCTCCCCTTACATCACACATCAGGGGATGTGCTTCGTGCTGTAAAAGCCAGCCCCCTGATAATAGCTGCTTCTCCTTAGTCCGAGAACATGGCAGGTGGCCACGTCCCCCTATTCTCTGCAAAGAAGCAGCTATTATCAGGTGGCTGGCTGTTACTCACAGAAGAGAGCATATCCTTTGATGTGTGATGTAACCTCTCAGGAGGGGAGGAAGGAGTAGAAAAGTGTGACACAGTATTACAGCTATTGTAAGGATAATAGAACTGAACTGGGCATCTAATCACTACACTGTATGAGTGCAGGGATAGTACAAGATTTTTTTTTATCTCCCTGGAGTACCTTTAAGACAAAAACAGGAAGAAGATATATAGATAAGTAACATTAAAATAAGGAATAGTAATGCTCTAAGGAAGTGGGATAGGGTGGTAGGTCATATTGATATGGAAAAGTAGGCTAGAATTCTAAAAGAGCTTCTGCGAGGATGAGATAAAATGGTGTCCCCGGTATTAGTCACACTAAAGCCTGTCCTAGTCTGGTGTCCTTATAGACTGAAGATATACAGCAACTGAGACCTTTGTGTCAATTGACAAAAGCTGTAGCACATATACCTCAGTCAAGCGGTCATATGTAAAGAAATATATCTCTTCCTTGCTGAGCACAATGGGGATATCTCCATGGTCATTCTGTTTATTGGTTTTCCAGTTGGGCACAGTCGGACTCTATGCACTGCTGAAAAGCTGTCAAACTGATGAGGAGGAGGATGAAGCTGGATATTTCCTTGTTAAGCACAACATGGGTTAAAAAATGTCTTCACACATCACAGCCAACTGCTTACTGAGGTATGTGATATAACTCTTGTGAGGTGAAACAGGAGCTGTTATCTTCAGTCTACAGCCTGTACTGACAAGTGACTAGGATGGACTGGAGTTTCAATTACATCAGGGACACCATTTTATCTCATGCTCAGAGAAACTCTTTAAATTCAGGTCTAGGATGGTATCGATCAATAAAAAGCAATGCAAATAATAGACAGGTTTGGGTTTTTTTGTAATCAAACTGTTATATTACACCCTTAGGGTACGTGCCCACGATCAGTATTTCGATCAGCGGTTTGGACGCAGCATACGTCAGCTGCGTCTAAACCGCAGCGGTGTACAGTACAAGCATAGTGGACAGGATTCCTAGAAATCCCGTGCCCACTGTGCCTGTTTTTTCCACAGCAAGCACTGAACTGCGGAGCGGTTTTCACGCCGCAGCATGTCAATTGTTTGCTGCGGAATTGCCTGCATCCTCTGTAGGGAGAACATAAGCAGGAGACTCGCGGCCCCGCCGGTCAGGACTCGCTGCATTCTGAACGCAGCGAGTCCTGATCGTGGGCACATAACCTTAAATTGCGAGCAAGATTAAAAAGAGAAAATGGACACATTTGTTTGAAATGTAATAGACAATCACCAGAGTTCGCTCATAGGCATTGGATATGTAAGGGAATAAGGAAGTCTTGGATAGAAGTAAGAAAACAGATTGAAGAGGCCCTCAAGTGTTCAATTCCCTAAAATATCAAGCTGTCAGCTTGGTTGTAAGGAGTTGCTTCAAGGATTTAGTGCAGGGCAGAAGAAGTTGGTGGTAGATTATTTTTTAATTAAAAATCAAATAGAATAGTCAACAATTCCAAATTGGCAAAAAAAACCCTACCAAAATAAAAAAGCGATAAACATAATCTATGCACAATCAAATAGAATAAGTAAGGAAAATCCTAGGAAAAGTGGATACCTGGATTATCTCTATGAAAGACATACTAGTTACACTTTACATCAATATAAAAGGAATCTGATTCCAGCAATTTATCACTTGTTTGCTGCATTTCCAAAACAATCACTGTTTTATCTACTGCAGATCTACTACTGCGCTAAATGTTGAGCTCTATAAAACCCCATCCACACCACTGGCAGCTTTCTGTGTTCCCTGTGCATAAACAGAAGGCTGCCAATTATTAGTTGTGGTGGTGTTGTTGGACTATGTTGTTGACTGACAAAATCACTTTTTTAATAAAATGTAATTAATCAAAATTACTGCATGCAACCCAGTAAGCGACATCACTGGAATCAGGGTCACTTTTCCTGCATCTTTCTGCTCTCAAAACCTGGTGACCGATTGCCTTTAAAATGGAAAAATATATAATTTTGTTTGCAGTCTCATCAGTGGGGGAGGAAAGAGGGGGTGTGAGGGAGTGAGGTGTAGGGTCTATTTTTGTGAAATAAAATGTATTTAAATGATCCACTGTATTGCTATACTGGACATCAACAATCTGATTGAAGTGGAAGGTGAAGAACACAGTAAAAAAAAAAAAAAAAAAAAAAACCCCACAAACACAAAGCAAAAAAAGTAGTGAGTAAAAAGGAAATAAAGAAGGGAATTTTGTTTACTTACCGTAAATTCCTTTTCTTCTAGCTCCAATTGGGAGACCCAGACAATTGGGTGTATAGCTATTGCCTCCGGAGGCCACACAAAGTATTACACTTAAAAGTGTAAGGCCCCTCCCCTTCTGGCTATACACCCCCAGTGGGATCACTGGCTCACCAGTTTTAGTGCCAAAGCAAGAAGGAGGAAAGCCAATAACTGGTTTAAAGACCAATTCAATCCGAGGAAACATCGGAGAACTGAACCATACCACATGAACAACATGTGTACCCGAAAAAACAGAAAAAACCCCGAGAAAACAGGGCGGGTGCTGGGTCTCCCAATTGGAGCTAGAAGAAAAGGAATTTACGGTAAGTAAACAAAATTCCCTTCTTCTTTTTCGCTCCGAATTGGGAGACCCAGACAATTGGGACGTCCAAAAGCAGTCCCTGGGTGGGTAAAAGAATACCTCGTGATAGGGCCGTCAAACAGCCCTTTCCTACAGGTGGGCAATCGCCGCCTGAAGGACTTATCTACCTAGGCTGGCGTCTGCCGAAGCGTAGGTATGCACCTGAAAATGCTTGGTAAAAGTATGCAGACTCAATCAGGTAGGTGCCTGACACACCTGCTGAGCCGTAGCCTGGTGCCGTAATGCCCAGGATGCACCCACGGCTCTGGTAGAATGGGCCTTCAGCCTTGAGAGAACCAGAAGCCCAGTAGAACTGTAGGTTTCAAGAATTGGTTCCTCGATCCCCCGAGCCAGGGTGGATTCAGAAGCTTGCGACTGTTTACGCCGACCAGCGACAAGGACAAAGAGTGCATCCGGGTGGCGCAGGAGCGCCATGCGGGAAGTAGAACCTGAGTGCTCTCACCAGAACCAACAGATGCAAATCCTTCTGAAATTGATGGACTGGACGAGGACACAAAGAAGGTGAGGTGATATCCTGATTGATATGAAAGTGGGATACCACCTTAGGGAGAAATTCCGGAATCGGACGCAGAACTACCCTGTCCTGGTGAAGGACCAGGAAGGCAGATTTGTATGAGAGCGTTGCTAGCTCGGAAACTCTCCTAAGAGACGAGACCGTTACTAGAAGGCCACTTCCCGAGAAAAGCGGGAAGGGAGACCTCTTTCAAAGGCTCGAAAGGCGGCATCTGGAGAGCAATTAGAACCTTGTTCAGATCCCAGGGCTCTAACGGCCGCTTGTACGGAGTGCTGAGACGACAAACTCCCCGTAGGAACGTGCGTACCTGAGGAAGTCGTTTCTGAAAAAATACAGATAGCGCTGAGACTTGTCCCTAAAGGGAACTGAGCGACAACCCTTTTTCCAACCTAGATTGCAGGAAGGAAGGAAACATAGACGATGCAACCGGCCAGGGAGAAACACCCTGCGCCGAGCACCGAGATAAGAATATCTTCCACGTCCTGTGGTCAATCTTGGCGGACGTTGGTATGCTAGCCTGTCTCATGGTGGCAACCACGTCCTGAGGTAATCCTGACGACACTAGGTTCCAGGACTCAATGCCACACCATCAGGTTGAGGGCCGTAGAATTCAAATGGAAGAATGGCCCTTGAGACAGCCAGTCTGATTGGTCTGGTAGTGCCCCCGGTTAGCCTACCGTGAGGCACCACAGAACCGGGAACCACAACATCCTCGGCCAATCTGTAGCGACGAGGATGGCGCGGCCGCAGTCGGTCCTGATCTAGCGCAGCACTCTGGGCAACAATGCCAGAGGTGGCACATAAGGTAGCTGGAACTGCGACCAATGCTGAACTAAGGCGTCTGCCGCCAGAGCTCGATGATTGTGAAACCGTGCCATGAAGGTGGCACATTGTTGTTGTGCCGTGACGCCATTAGATCGACGTCCGGCCTCTGTCAGCGGCGCCAGATCTCCTGAAACCCGTCCGGGTGAAGAGACCATACCCTTTCGGCCACACCCCGGCGACTTAGGAAGTCAGCTTCTTAGTTTTCCACGCCTGGGATGTGAACTGTGGATATGGTGGATGCCGTGTCTTCCACCCACATCAGAACCTGCCGGACTTCCTGGAAGGCTTGCCGGTTGCGCGTTCTTCCTTGGTGGTTGATGTATGCCACCGCTGTGGAGTTGTCCGACTGAAGTCGGATTTGCTTGCTGTCCAGCTGCTGTTGGAAGGTTTGTAGGGCAAGATACACTGCTCTGTGTTCAAGAACATTGATCTGAAGGGTGGACTCTTGCTGAGTCCACGTACCCTGAGCGCTGTGGTGGAGAAAAACTGCTCCCCACCCTGATAGACTCGCGTCTGTCGTAACTATCGCCCAGGATGGGGATAGGAAGGACCTTCTTTTTGACCATGAGGTGGGAAGAAGCCACCACCGTAGAGATTCCTTGGCCGCCTGAGAAAGAAAGACGACTCTGTTGAGGGAGGTCGACTCCCCGTCCCATTGGCGGAGAATGTCACATTGTAGTGGACGCAGATGAAACTGCGCGAAAAGAACTGCCTCCATTGCTACCATCTTACGTAGGAAGTGCCTGAGGCGTCTCAATGTGTGCGACTGGTTCTTAAAGAAGAGATTGCAGCCCGTAGTGAATGCTGTTTGTCTAGCGGTAGCTTCACTATCGCTGAGAGAGTATGAAACTCCATGCCTAGATATGTTAGCGATAGGGTCGGGGTCGGATCTGACTTCAAAAAGTTGATGATCCACCCAAAACTCTAGAGAGTCTCCAGCGCAACGTTCGGGCAGTGTCGGCATGTTTCCTAAGAGAGTGCCTTGACAAGTAGATCGTCTAAATATGGGATCACAGAGTGACCCTGAGAGTGCAGGACTGTGACTACTGCTGCCCTGACCTTGGCAAAGACCAGTGGGACTGTCGCTAGCCGGAAGGTAGAGCTACGAACAGAAGGTGTTCGTCTCCTATAACGAAGCGTAGAAACGCTAGTGCTCTGGATCAATCGGCACGTGTGGATAAGCATCCTTGATGCCTAATGATGCTAGGAAATCTCCTTGGGACATTGAGGCGATGACATGGCGGAGGGATTCCATCCGGAACCGCCTGGTGTCCACGAGCTTGCTGAGCAGTTTTAGATCCAGACCGGGACGGAACGGCCCGTTCTTATAGGCACCGCAAATAAATTGGGGTAAAAACCGTGACCTTGTTCCTGAAGAGGAACGGGGGTCATCACTCTTTCTGCCTATAGAGTGCACCCTGTTTGCAGAAGAGCAGCGGCTCGGCCGGGAGGTGGAGAAGTTCTGAAGAATCGAGTTGAAGGACGAGAAGTGAGCTCTATCCTGTACCCGTGAGACAGAATGTCTCACACCCAACGGTCATTGACCTATGGCAGCTAAATATCGCCAAGGCGGGTGAGCCTGCTACCGACCGAGGATGCGGAGAGAGGAGGCCGCAAGTCATGAGGAAGCCGCTTTGGAAGCGGGTTTTCAGACTGTCTCTTTTTTGGGCGTGACTGAGCCCGCCAAGAATCTGAGCTCCTCTGATCCTTTTGAGTCCACATTGGACGAGGAAAAATGGGACCTGCCCGAGCCTCGAAAAGACCGAAACCACGACTGCCTCCTGCTCTGTTGGGGTTTGTTGTGTCCGGGCTGAGGAAAGGATGAATCCTTACCCCTGGACTGTTTAATGGTTACATCCAAACGCTCACCAAACAGTCGGTCAGCAGAAAAAGTCAACTGGTTAAGCAACCTTTTTTGGAAGCAGAATCTGCCTTCCATTCACTTAACGAGCAGACCAGGCTCTGCTTAAAAACACGGAGCAGCGGAGGCTACTGCCGTACGGTTCGCAGAGTCTAGGGCAACCTGAATCGCGTAAGAAACAAATGCAGACATTTGAGAGGTTAAGGATGCCACCTGCGGCACAGATGTACGTGTAACCGTGTCAATCTGTGTAAGACAAGCTGAAATAGCTTGGAGTGCCCCAAGGGTGAGAATGCTGGAGCCAACGGTGCGCCGACAGTCTCATAGATGGATTTAGACCAGAGATCCATCTGTCTGTCAGTGGCATCTTTAAGTGCAGCTCCATCTCCCACTGCCACTATGGATCTAGCTACAAGCCTGGAGATTGGAGGATGCCGCTTGGGACACTGGGTCCAGTCCTTGACCACGTCAGGGGGCAGGGATAACGTGTATCCTAAGCCGTTTGGAGAAGCGCATATCTGGATAAGTGTGGTGTTCCTGGACTGCCTCTCTGAAGGCAGAGTGGTCCAGAAAAATACGTGAAGCTGACTCCTACACTGGAGGAGCTGTATTGATGGACGCTATAAGATTATTCACTATGGCGTCACCATTAGGTGTATCCAGATTGAGAGCGGTCTCAGGATCAGAATCCTGAGCCGCTACTTCCGCCTCATTACACAGAGAGTCCTTCTGCTAGGACCCTGATGAAACCGAGGGCCGCTCATAGTGAGCCCGCTTAGGCTGTCTGGGACTGACGTCTGTGCAGAGCCGTGACTCTGGGATGCGTGTGACATTCCCGGAGCTGTTAGTTGTTCACACTGAGGGGGGGCCATGGATCAATGATTCAACAGTGCCCATGTTGTGAGAGACATGTCCGGACTGCTAGGCTTCTAGTATCATAGCCATAGTCTCAGAAAATCTGACAGTAAAAACTGCAGACACCATCCTCATCCTCTGGCCATTAGCAGAGACTCCGGCTGAGTTGGATATAATGGGGGTCTATGTAACCTGCCGGCCGTATAGCCGTACATGCTGTACCGGCTGCATAGAAAAACATGTGGTTCTGCACCTTTGTTTTACACAGAGAATATGCTGATAACTCCTCCGCACAATCCAGGAGGGTATATACAACGTGCGACCAAACAGTGCAATGTATATAGTACAAGCATATCTATAAGTGCACTTCTGCACTAATGGGGTTAGCACCACAGGTGCTGCTTAACGCCTGTTGCAGCGATTGTGTGACTATCAGAATGCCAGGGTCTTCCACACTTGTCTCTGTATCGTACAGAAACTGACACTAATGGCTGCCGGCGTCCTTGTAGAGAAGGAAGCCGTGGGCGTGCCTGAGAAAGTGCGGGAATCCGGTTTCACAGTGCACACAGTGAGAGGGGTGGAGTATGCAAAACATACTCCAGCTCTCAGCGCTGCTGTGCTATGCAGCGTCACGCCCCTACCCTGACTGTCAGGCCTGTGGGCGGTAACGAAGGGAGACTAGGCCCAGAAGCCGGGGACTCGAGTTAATAAGCGCGGCCGGCATATCAGTGCTGGCCGGCGCGGAAGTCCCCGGCGCACCACAAATCCCAGCAGCGCCTTAAATAAAAATGGCAGCGGCGGTTAGCGCAGTAGTCACCCAATACACTAACACACCCAGCAACGCTGTGGTGTGCGATGGCACTAGTGCGGACAGCGCCGCTGTCCCTGGCGCACTAACACACCCAGCAGTGCTGCCGTGTGTCTGCGCGGTCCCCACAGGGACACAGAGTACCTCCATGTAGCAGGGCCATGTCCCTGAAGATACTCCGCTCCATGTCCAGCAGATACCAGGGGCTGTGGATGGAGCACGGTCTCAGTGCCTGGAGACCGATAGAATCCCACTTCACCCAGAGCCCTGTAAAAAGGGATGGGGAAGGAATCAGCATGTGGGCTCCAGCCTCCGTACCCGCAATGGGTACCTCAACCTTAACAAACACCTCCGACATGAAGTGGGGTGAGAAGGGAGCATGCTGGGAGCCCTGTATGGGCCCTCTTTTCTTCCATCCGACATAGTCAGCAGCTGCTGCTGACTAAACAGTGGAGCTATGCGTGGATGTGTTGCCTCCTTCGCACAAAGCACAAAACTGGTGAGCCAGTGATCCCACTGGGGGTGTATAGCCAGAAGGGGAGGGGCCTTACACTTTTAAGTGTAATACTTTGTGTGGCCTCCGGAGGCAATAGCTATACACCCAATTGTCTGGGTCTCCCAATTCGGAGCGAAAAAGAAATACTATGCTTAAAGGGGTGCTACGTAGAGATAAAAAAAAATGTTTGTCCTGACCCTGCCCTCATACACTAGGAAGCTGGGCTGGTCACTGCAGTTCTGGTAACTTTAGATCAGTTATCAAAATAGTAGTTGCTACTCTCCCCTCCCAAATGGGACGTTATGTCACAGACCACTGTAAAGCTCCGTGCTGCAGCAGAAAACAGGTGGCCGTGGCCTGTGGCTCCATGCTCTTCCTACCTGCCACGCTCCCATCACGCCCCATCTTCTAAGACTGATAGAAAAGTAACAGGGGGTGAGATGGGGCCGAGGCAGATAGGAAGAGCATGGAACCGGCCACCATGCCCCTCTGTTATCTGTTGCAGCACGGAGCTTTAGGCCTTGTGCCCACGTGGCTTTTTTTCATGCTTATTTCCTTGCTTCTTTTAATCAGTAAATGCAAGGAAAAAGCATCCCAGCAAAGTCTATGAGAATCCTGACTTGCTGTGCACCCGTTGCTTCTTTTTTCCTTGCAGTTTTTGTTGCCAAAAAAAGGAGCGTGTCAATTGTTTTATCGGTTTTTTTTCCTGCATTTTTCACCAATTGACTTCAAAGGAATCAGAAAAAACGCATGTGTAATTCACACATTGCTTTTTTGTGCGTTTTCACGTGCTTTTTTGACGTCTCTGGGGTTCCCTGCAGCCATTTCCTCATCTCGTGGGTTTCATCACAGGACCTTGCTGCAAGGTGAATAGAGTTCATACCAGCGAATCTCCAGGATTTCCGGCGGATTGAACTCGATTCACCTTGTGACGTCACCAGGGTTCCCTGCACCTAGCCTCGCAACTAGGCCTCGTGGTCTTTACCACAGAACATTGCTGCAGGGAACTCCGGTGACATACATGCCCTGGTCTGTGAGGCGATCCGTACTTTAGTAACCCAGGGTCGTCATGGTGACGACTCAGGGTTACCATAGCAGCGATGGGGTCCCTGTGATCTCATTACAGGGACCCGATCGCCAGGGAGAGATAAGCGATTCCTCTTCTTGCCTCCTGAATTCTGCGATTGCATTGATCGCAGCATTTAGAGTGTTAAACTGCCAGGAGCGGCACGGTACACTGCTCTTGGCAGCGAGAGTCAGGTCCCGGGTAGAACATCAACCAGTGACCAGGCGGCGACCATAGGGGTACAGCACCTGAACCCCCACGACTCCAATCACTAAAGAACGCACAAAAAGAAACGTGAAAAAATGAGCGTTTTTTTTCAGCTACTTTTTTTCCTGCCAAAACATGCGTTTTTATGTGCAGATTTTCTGCACATAAAAACGAAACATGGACACAGTCTTATGATGGTCTGTGACGTAAAGTCCTATACGGGAGAGGGGTGAGTAGCAGCTACAATTTTATTGATTACAAGGGATCGAAGATACTAAAACTGCAGTGGCTGCTCAGCTTCATAGTGTATGAGGGCAGGGACAGTACAATGGTTTTGGGTTTTTTTTTTTTAAATCTCCCCGGAGTACCCCTTTAAAACTAGTGTAGAATGAACCATAAGTGGGAAATAAATACACAAGTAAGTAGTTTAAAATTGCTCAACAGTCAGCACCATATGGTACGGAGTCACAAAAATAGCCACTAAAATACCTAATATAAAAGAGAGGCTCTACTCTAAGGACTTGGAACAAGCGATTTAGAAATTCTTCAGGATCTATAAAGAAAAAGCAGAGGTTAAATCTAGTGATGAGCGGGCACTACCTATAGGATGATCAGTACTCGTAACAAGCAGGTCGGACGCCTGGACGAGCTCGACTCAAGTACCGAGTATAATGGAAGTCAATGGGGAACGTGAGCATTTTTACGGTAGATCATCTGGAAAAATGCTTGAATTTCCCTAGAACTTCCATTATACTCGGTATTCAAGCCGAGCCCGTCCGAGTGTCTGACCCGCTTGTTTCGAGTACTGAGCACCTGAGTATGATGGTGCTCGCTCATCACTAGTTAGATCACATCAGATGCCATCGTTTTGCAAAATGTATTAGAAGCAATCCATAGTCAACTCCTGTATAGTAAAATATACTTCCAAAAGGAATATTTTCATCCTGAATACCTACAATGTTTCTACATGAGCCATGTCATCTCCAATCATCTGTAAATTCTAAACAAAAATTGATGTGCATATTACATCTAAATTAAAGGGAATCTGTCCTCAGGTTTTTGTCACCTAATCTGATAGCAGCATAATGTAGAGACAGAGATCCTGATTCCAGCAAGGTTTTACATACTGGGCTGGTTAGTGTAGTTTTGATATAATTACTGTTTAATAAAGTGATTATCATCATTAGACTACTTGGCTTGCTGCCAGGTAGTCCTGCATTTTTATAAGCTCTGCATAACCCCGCCTCCACCACAGATTGGCAGCTTTCTATGTACACTGTATATGAGCACAGAGCTGCCAATCAGTGGTATGGATGGGGTTATAGAGCTCCACATTCAAACACGTGCTGGATCTGCAGCAGAGAAAACAGTGATTTTATCAAAATGATAGCAAACAGCTCAGTACGTGACACATCGTTGGAATCAGGGTCTCTGTCGCTACATTATGCTGCTCTGACATGTGGGGGTAGCGAAAACCTGGTGACTGATTCCCTTTAAAGGAGTTGTCCACTACTTTGACAACCTCTACACAATCTGTGTTTTTCCCCAGTAAAGGCATAAAAAAGTTACAGTCATGGCCGAAAATGTTAGCAGAAAATAAAGTATTTCTCCAAGAAAATTATTGCAGCTGCACATGTTTTGTCATGCACATGTATATTTCCATTGTGTGTATTGGAACAACACACAAAAAAAAAGAAAAAAAAAAGGGGGGCAAATTGGACATATATTTCACACAAAGCCTCAATGGGCCAGCGAAATTTTTACCATCTTTCAAAAGTTATGGGTAAACATGTGATATGATGCTTTTTGAAATGTGATGCTCTTTGAAACGTACCTGTGACAAGTAACAGGTATGGACAATAAGAAAATCACACCTGAACCTAGATAAAAAGGGGAAAAGTGCAGTGTGTGTGTGTGTGTGTGTGTGTGTCACACTAAGCATGGAGAACAGAAAGAAGAGAACTGTGAGGGTTGGGAACTAAAATAATTGAAAAATATCAACAATTGCAAGGCTACAAGTCCATCTTCAGAGACTTTGATGTTCTTTTGTCCACGTTGAGAAACCTAATCAACCCATGTTACTGTAGATAATCTCCCTGCATGTGGACGGATGTAGTCTGGATGGTGGATAAGCAGCCCAATCAAGTTTCAAAGAAATTCAAACTGTCCTGTATGCATCAGTGTCAGGGCAAACTATCTATCGACATATTTATTGAAATAAAATGATATGACAGGAGACCCAGGAGGACTCTAGTGATGACACAAAGACTGCTGTTTGCAGCAATGTGCATGAGTAAGACAAAATCCTTCTGGAAAAGTATGGTGTGGACAGATGAGACCAAAGAAGGGAATTTTGTTTACTTACCGTAAATTCCTTTTCTTCTAGCTCCAATTGGGAGACCCAGACAGTGGGTGTATAGCTACTGCCCTCTGGAGGCCGCACAAAGAACTACACTTAAAAGTGTAAGGCCCCTCCCCTTCTGGCTATACACCCTCCCGTAGGAGTACAGATTCCTCAGTTTTAGTACCAAAGCAAGAAGGAGGAAAGCCAATAACAGTTTCAAAAACAAATTCAATCCGATAACATGATCGGAGAACTTAAGAAACAACATGAACAACATGTGCACCCGAAAAACGAAACCCTAAGAACAAATAGGGCGGGTGCTGGGTCTCCCAATTGGAGCTAGAAGAAAAGGAATTTACGGTAAGTAAACAAAATTCCCTTCTTCTTTTTCGCTCCTAATTGGGAGACCCAGACAGTGGGACGTCCAAAAGCAGTCCCTGGGTGGGTAAAAAGATACCACATGAACGGGCTGTCAGACAGCCTCTTCCTACAGGTGGGCCACCGCCGCCTGAAGGACCTGTCTACCTAGGCTGGCATCTGCCGAAGCGTAGGTATGCACTTGATAGTGTTTGGTAAACGTGTGCAGACTCGACCAGGTAGCCGCCTGGCACACTTGCTGAGCCGTAGCCTGATGCCGCAATGCCCAGGACGCACCCACGGCTCTGGTAGAATGGGCCTTCAGTCCAGATGGAATCGGAAGCCCAGCAGAACGGTATGTGTGAAGAATTGGTTCCTTGATCCACCGCGCCAGGGTGGATTTGGAAGCTTGCGATCCCTTATGCTGACCAGCGACTAGGACAAAGAGCGCATCAGAACGGCGTAGAGCCGCCGTGCGAGAAATGTAAATCCTGAGTGCTCTCACCAGGTCCAACAGATGTAAACCCTTTTCAAATTGGTGAACTGGATGCGGACACAAAGATGGTAAAGTGATATCCTGATTGAGATGAAAGGAAGAAACCACCTTGGGAGAAAACTCTGGAATTGGACGCAGTACTACCTTGTCTTGGTGAAACACCAGGAAGGGAGATTTGCAAGATAACGCCGCTAGCTCGGACACTCTTCGAAGAGACGTGACCGCCACAAGAAAAACTACCTTTTGTGAAAGCCGAGAAAGGGGAACCTCTTTCAAAGGCTCGAAAGGCGGCTTCTGGAGAGCAATGAGAACCTTGTTCAGATCCCAGGGTTCCAATGGCCGTCTGTAAGGAGGAACGATATGACAAACTCCTTGGAGAAAAGTGCGTACTTTAGAAAGCTGTGCCAAGCGCTTCTGAAAGAATACGGATAGCGCGGAGACTTGACCCTTAAGAGAGCTAAGCGACAAGCCTTTTTCCAACCCAGACTGCAGGAAGGAAAGAAAAGTTGGCAATGCAAATGGCCAGGGAGAAAACCCTTGAGCCACGCACCACGCTAAGAATATCTTCCACGTTCTGTGATAGATCTTAGCTGAGGATGGTTTTCTAGCCTGTCTCATTGTGGCAACAACTTCATGAAATAAACCTGAGGCCGCTAGGATCCAGGACTCAATGGCCACACAGTCAGGTTCAGGGCCGCAGAATTCAGATGGAAAAACGGCCCTTGAGACAGCAAATCTGGACGGTCTGGTAGTGTCCACGGTTGGCCTACCGTGAGATGCCACAGATCCGGGTACCACGACCTTCTTGGCCAATCTGGAGCGACGAGTATGGCTCGATGGCAGTCGGACCTGATTTTCCGGAGAACTCTGGGTAACAATGCTAGAGGTGGGAACACATAGGGGAGTCGGAATTGCGACCAATCCTGAACCAAGGCGTCTGCCGCCAGTGCTCGGTGATCGTGAGACCGTGCCATGAAAACTGGGACCTTGTTGTTGTGCCGTGACGCCATCAGATCGACGTCCGGCGTCCCCCAGCGGCAACAGATCTGCTGAAACACGTCCGGGTGAAGGGACCATTCTCCTGCGTCCATGCCCTGGCGACTGAGAAAGTCTGCTTCCCAGTTTTCCACGCCTGGGATGTGAACTGCGGATATGGTGGACGCTCTGCTTTCCACCCACGTCAAAATCCGTTGGACTTCTTGAAAGGCTTGGCGACTGCGTGTTCCCCCTTGGTGGTTGATGTACGCCACCGCCGTGGAATTGTCCGACTGAATCCGAATCTGTTTGCCTTCCAGCCATTGTTGGAAGGCTCGCAGGGCAAGATAGATTGCTCTGATTTCCAGAACATTGATCTGCAGGGTGGACTCTTCCAGAGTCCACATCCCCTGAGCCCTGTGGTGGAGATACACCGCTCCCCACCCTGATAGGCTCGCATCCGTCGTGACCACTGCCCAGGACGGGGGAAGGAACGACTTTCCCTGTGACAATGAGGTGGGGAGAAGCCACCAACGCAGAGAGTCCTTGGCAGTCTGAGAGAGGGAGACAGTCCTGTCGAGGGACGTCGATTTCCCGTCCCATTGGCGTAGAATGTCCCATTGTAGAGGGCGCAGATGAAACTGCGCGAACGGGACTGCCTCCATTGCTGCTACCATCTTTCCTAGGAAATGCATGAGGCGCCTCAGTGAGTGCGACTGGCTCTGAAGGAGAGATTGCACTCCAGTCCGCAGCGAGCACTGCTTGTCCAGTGGAAGCTTCACTATCGCTGAGAGAGTATGAAACTCCATGCCAAGATAAGTCAGAGATTGGGTCGGGGTTAGATGAGACTTTGGAAAGTTGATAATCCACCCGAAACTCTGGAGAGTGTCTAGTGCCACTTTCAGACTGTGTTGGCATGCCTCTTGAGAGGGTGCCTTTATAAGCAGGTCGTCTAGATACGGGATGACCGAGTGACCCTGCGAGTGCAGAACAGCTACTACTGCTGCCATGACCTTGGTGAAGACCCGGGGGGCTGTTGCCAGACCGAAAGGTAACGCTACGAACTGCAGGTGTTCGTCGTGTATGACGAAGCGTAGGAAACGCTGATGCTCTGGTGCGATCGGCACGTGGAGATACGCATCTTTGATATCTATTGATGCTAGAAAATCTCCTTGAGACATTGAGGCTATGACGGAGCGTAGGGATTCCATCCGGAACCTCCTGACTTTTACGTGTCTGTTGAGCAACTTTAGATCCAGGACGGGCCGATACGATCCGTCCTTTTTTGGGACCACAAACAGATTGGAGTAAAAACCGTGACCTTGTTCCTGAAGAGGGACGGAGGTCACCACTCCTTCCGCTTTTAGAGCGGCCACCGCCTGCAACAGAGCATCGGCTCGGTCTGGTGGGGGAGAAGTTCTGAAGAAACGAGTTGGCGGACGAGAACTGAACTCTATCCTGTACCCGTGAGACAGAATATCCCTCACCCAACGGTCTTTGACGTGTGACAGCCAGATGTCGCCAAAGTGGGAAAGCCTCCCACCGACCGCGGGTGTGGGAATCGGAGACCTCAAGTCAGGAGGACGCCGTTTTGGCAACGGTTCCTCCGGCTGCCCTTTTTGGGCGTGACTGAGACCTCCAAGAATCTGAGCGTCTCTGGTCTTTTTGAGTCTTTTTTGACGATGCGAATTGGGACCTGCCCGGTCCTCGAAAGGACCGATAACCAGACTGACCCTTCCTCTGTTGGGGTCTGTTTTGTCTGTGTTGCGGTAAGGATGAGTCCTTACCCTTGGAGTGTTTGATGATTTCATCCAAACGCTCTCCAAACAATCGGTCACGAGAAAAAGGCAAATTGGTTAAGCACTTCTTGGAATGAGAATCTGCTTTCCAATGTCTCAACCACAGGGCCCTACGCAAAACAACGGAGTTGGCTGACGCCACTGCCGTGCGGCTTGTAGCGTCAAGAACAGCATTAATCGCGTACGACGCGAATGCCGCCATTTGCGAGGTCAATGGTGCTACCTGCGGGGCAAATGCACGTGTGACGGAGTCAACTCGCGCAAGCCCGGCTGAGATAGCTTGGAGTGCCCATACGGCTGCAAAAGAAGGCGCTAATGACGCTCCAATCGCTTCATAGATGGATTTCAGCCAGAGCTCCATCTGCCTGTCAGTGGCATCTTTAAGTGCCGCTCCATCTTCAACTGCAACCAAGGATCTAGCTGCAAGCCTGGAAATTGGAGGATCCACTTTTGGACACTGGGTCCAACCTTTGACCACCTCAGGGGGAAAAGGATAGCGTGTATCTTTAAGCCGTTTAGGAAAACGCCTTTCAGGATAAGCGTGGGGTTTCTGGATTGCGTCTCTAAAGTCAGCGTGGTCCAGAAAAGTGCTTAAAGTACGCTTAGGGTATCTGAAATGGATTCTCTCGTGCTGCGAAGCTGACTCCTCCACAAGAGGAGCTGGTGGGGAAATATTTAACATCTTATTGATGTTAAATATAAGATCATTAACTATGGCGTCACCATCTGGTGTATCTAGATTGAGAGCGGTTCCAGGATCAGAATCCTGATCAGTTACGTCCGCCTCATCACCCATAGATTCATCTCGCTGGGATCCTGACCATTGAGATGAATGTGAAGGCCCGTCATAGCGAGCCCGCTTAGGCTGCCCGGGGCCATCGTCCGAGTCAGAGTCTTCACCCTGAGGTGTATATGCCCGTCCCGGAGCTTGGAGCTGAGGGGGACCAGGGGGCAATGATTGCACAGTGTCCGTGGCCTGAAGTACAGGCCTAGCTCGCAATGTGTCAAGAATTTGTGACATAGTGAGAGACATTCTGTCAGCAAAAGCTGCAAACTCAGTGCCTGTCACCTGGACAGCATTCACAGGTGGTACACCCTGGGTCACGTCCAGCAGAGGCCCCGGCTGTGCAAGCGCCGCAGGGGCCGAGCACTGCCCACAATGGGGGTCCGTGGAGCCTGCCGGTAGAAAAGTCCCACATGCGGTGCAGGAAGCATATAATGTCTGTGCTTTGGCACCCTTGCGTTTTGCGGACGACATGCTGCTGGCTCTCTGCAATGTGAGAGAGTCTATAGCCAAAGGGCGACCAGCGCTATGTAATACCAAGTATTTGTAGCAACAAAATACTAAGAATACTACTGGCACAAGAGGGGTGAGCCCTGAGGGCTGCTTACCGCCCGCTGAATAGCGGGTAAGAGGCTGCAGAATTCCTTGTCTGGGTCTCCCCGGCTCCCCTCTGCAGCTCAGCGTGTCAGCAGGAATGGCTGCCGGCGTCTGTGGAGAGGGGCGGTCCGTGGGAGTTCCCAAACAAAAGTGCGGGAAACAGTGTCCCCTCTGTGCCGATTGTGAGGGCTGGAGTATGTAAAAACGACTCCAGCCCTCAGCGCTGATGCACTGGCCAGCGTCCCGCCCCTCTCCTGACTGGCAGGTCTGGGGGCGGGAACGAACGGGAGCAGGCCGCAAAAGCCGGGGACTCGAGTTATCAGCGCGGCCGCCGTAAAAGCGCGGGCCGCGCTGAAGTCCCCGGCGCACCACAAGTGCCAGCCGCGCCGCAGTCCCAGCGGCCGGCATGACCGATTTCTAGATGTGGCCAGCGTCCCGCCCCTCTCCTGACTGGCAGGTCCGGGGGCGGGAACGAACGGAAGCAGGCCGCAAAAGCCGGGGACTCGAGTTATCAGCGCGGCCGCCGTAAAAGCGCGGGCCGCGCTGAAGTCCCCGGCGCACCACAAGTGCCAGCCGCGCCGCAGTCCCAGCGGCCGGCGCGACCGATTCCTGGAAGTGTGCCTGCTTCAGCTAAGCTGAATGAGGCCATGGCACAAGCGCCGTAGCGCTGATGTCCCCCGGCGCACTACAACACCCAGCATGCTGCGGTGTGAGCGCCTGCACGGGGACACAGAGTACCTTGAGGATGCAGGGCCATGTCCCTGATGTACTCCGCTCCATCCAGCATCTTGTCCAGGGGCTGTAGATGGAGCCCGGTCTCAGTGCCTGGAGACCAGTAAATCCCACTTCACCCAGAGCCCTGTAAAAAGGGATGGGGAAGGAATCAGCATGTGGGCTCCTGCCGCCGTACCCGCAATGGGTACCTCAACCTTACAAACACCTCCGACATACAGTGGGGTGAGAAGGGAGCATGCTGGGAGCCCTGTTTATGGGCCCTCTTTTCTTCCATCCGACATAGTCAGCAGCTGCTGCTGACTAAAAACAATGGAGCTATGCGTGCGTGTCTGACCTCCTTGCGCACAAAGCTAAAACTGAGGAATCTGTACTCCTACGGGAGGGTGTATAGCCAGAAGGGGAGGGGCCTTACACTTTTAAGTGTAGTTCTTTGTGCGGCCTCCAGAGGGCAGTAGCTATACACCCACTGTCTGGGTCTCCCAATTAGGAGCGAAAAAGAAATAGAGCTTTGTGGGAAAGCACATCATTCTACTGTTTACCAAAAATGGAAGGAGGCCTCCAAATAAAAGACCAACATACCTATAGTTAAATATGTTGGAGGTTCAAAAGATGTCTGGAGTTTTGCTGCATCTGGCACTGGGTGCATTGACTGTGTCCTAGGCATCATAAAATCTGAATATTATCAAAGGATTTTGGGTTACAATGTAGTGCCCAGTGTCAGAAAGCTGGATTTGTGTCCTAGGTTATGGGTCTTAAGGGTGCTTTACACGAGATGAGCTATCGTGCCATGCATCGTCGGGGACACGGTTTTCGTGACACACATCCGGCATCGTTCACGACGTCATCTCATGTAACACCTCCGAGCGACGCAGTATCGCTCTCAAATCGTGAGTCGTGTACTCGTCGCTCAGTTTCAAAATATTGTTTATTTAAAATGGCGCCAGTTGTTCATCGTACCCGGGGCAGCACACATCGCTCCGTGTGACACCCTGGCAACGATGAACTCAGCTTACCTGCGTCCCATGGCATCCGCCGGCTATGCGGGAGGAGGGAGGTGGCCGGATGTTTACGTCCCGCTCATCTCCGCCCCTCCGCTTCTATTGGCCGATGGCTGTGTGACGTCACTGACACCGAACGTCCCTCCCCCTTCAGGAAGAGGATGTTCGCCGCCCACAGCGACGTCGCTCAGCAAGTAAGTACGTGTGATGGAGGTTTCACGACTTTGTGCGACAGAGGCAGCGATTTGCCCGTGACGCACAAACGACGGGGGCAGGTACGATCGATCGTGAAATTGCACGATCGGTCGACTTTTGTAAAGCAGGCTTTACAGCAGGACAATGACGCCAAACCTAATCACCCAGAAGTTAATGGAAACAAAGCGCTGCAAAGTGGCCAGAAATGAGCCAGGACCCAAATCCCATTGAACACCTGCGGAGAGATCTTAAAATTGCTGTTACGAGAAGTCACTGTTCAAATAGGAGAGACCTGGAGCAGTTTGCAAAAGAAAAGTGGTTAAAAATTCCAGTTGTTTTTCCTTTGTGTATTGGAACACCACAAAAAAAAAAAAAACAAGAAGTGAATAACAAAACTTTTGTAATTGCAAAAATTTTCTGGGAGAAATACATTTTCTGGAACAACTTCAAGGGTGCCAGCACTTTTGGCCATTACTGTACACTGACCTCCATTGCTGTGCTGTTCCAGTGGTGTTGGCACGGATTCTCCCAGCTATAGCAAATAACAACGGCATATATTCCCTCTGGCAAATCAGCAGCCTCCTCAGTCTTCCTTCCTTCAAACAAATCACATACATCCAGAGAAAGTGAGAGACCAGCAGCTTCCTCCAGATGTATGGGATTCATTCAAAGGCAGGAAGGAGGAAGTGGCTGCTGATTGGCTGAAGAGAACGGGTGACGTTGTTGTGTTATACCCGGAAGAGGCACCGGAGGTAAGTATGTGATATGTTATTTAGAGCAAACATACTGATTGAGAAGGGATGGGCCGGGTAGTGGACAACCCATTTAGGCTCATCTAATATTTTACTCACAGACATAATCAATTCCCTAAAAGCAGGTCATCCTTTCCGGTAGTTTATGAACAGCAAATCTAGATGTGGACTGTTAGGCAGGTTACCTACTTACCTTTTTCTTCATCGGTGAACCCAGTACTTTTTCCTGCTGCTTCCAAAATCTTCCTCAAGGTCATCACCTTGGTGGCACATACATAGCCATTTCTACATATAAGAGCAGAAGATGGGAAATAAGAGCAGTGATGAAAAAAATCTACGTATGTTTATATAGTAAAGTGTACAGATAATATTTCCTGATAGAAGCAGTTCCTGTTACCAGTCTCCAATAACAGCTCACCGGGCATGGGAATAATCTACATCTCAGCACCAGATCTACATCTCTTGGCAAAAAAAATGCAGTTTTCTGCCAGGACATGCAGGTCTCACCTGAGGTGAGGTCACTGACGATACTGAGGTCACCTGAGGTCAGGTTACCTGCGTCACAGGTGGATGACCGTAGGAACCTCCAGATGTGACTGTCAATCACCTGAGTGACGTCACCACTTATCACACGGCTCAGTCTCTGCCTGAAGTTACAATGTGCGGTCATATTCCATAACCGCACTCTGTGACTTCAAATATGTAAGAGCTGGAATCGTCATGGGACCTCGTGTGGATTATGTCAGACCTGCAGGGGTGTTTTGGGGTTAATAAAGTGGTGAAAGAGGGTGTTTTTTGTATTTTATTTAAAATAAAACATTTTTCAGTGTTTGTGTTTTTTTATTTTGACTTAAAGATTAGTAATGGATGTCTCATAGACCCTTCCCATTACTAATCTAAGGCTTAGTGACAGCAGTGGGCTGCCATTAACCTCTTATATTACCCTGATTGCCACCGTACCAGGTCAATCGGGAAGAGCCGGGTAAAGTGCTGGGATTGTCGCATCTTATGGGTGCGACAATTTTGGGCAGCTGCAGGCTGCTATTTTTAGGCTGGGGGATGGCCTAATAAGCATTGGTCTCCCCAGCCTGAGAATACTAGCCCCCAGCTGTCAGGCTTTATCTTGGCTGGGTATCAAAAAAGAGAGACCGCATGTTGTTTTTTAAAATTATTTATTTAAATAAAAAAAAAAAAAAGCTGCATGCGGGTCCTCTTATTTTGATACACAACCAAGATAAGCGCATGGCTGGGGTATGCAGCATGTGGCTGTGGCTTTATCTGTGCTGGTATCATAATATGGGCGGGACCCTATGACAATTTTTATTTATTTTTACTGTACGATAGACCCACAGACCGGGTCTGTGACTGGAAGCGTCAGACACGCTGTCACTCAGGGTGGGGGCGCATCTGACTGCAACCAATCACAGACGCTGGTGGGTGGGGAAAGCAATGCATATGCAGTGAAGGCTAATACGCGGCCCCAGAAATGAATGGCTGGCCTGGAAGCAGTGTACAGTCGTGACAGAGCTTCGGTAAGTACAGCAAGCCTGCTCCTATCCCTTCTACCACTATTTTTAAATCACTGGATTCTGGTCCTCATAAACTTATATGGGGCTCGGGATCTGGCCCGAAACCGGATTTTAAAAACCAGATAGCGGGGACCCGCCAGTCCTGGTTAACTGCGAGTCTGCTCATCACTAGTCTATTCTCTACCTGTGGGTGGAGACTATGTTGTCTCATGTGACCAGCATCACCCAGGAGCACATTGCAGTCAACGTCTCCTAACTGATGATCTCCAGCTTCATGTGATGTCACATCTACCATATATCGATCTATTTGAGATCCTTCTTCTGCTCCCTCTCATCCTTATTACATCTGGAACGACAGAGCCTGGAAACGGCTGAGCATTTACATCCACCATCGAAAGCAGAAGGTGGACCTACACTCTAGCCACAAGACAAACAGCAGGGAGCGCTCCCAGACAAAACTGTAACCTAAATCCAAAATCACGCATTTTTTTTTTTTTTTTTAAATGGATGCATGTTGCAAATATACTTCATTTGACATTCCCTATTGGGGTTTGAACATTAATTTTTGAGGGACAACATTTAATGCAGCAACATCAAAAGATGTCAATACAGAATGGAAACCACATCTTCTGCTGTCAAAGGAGAGTGGGCGGTCTGGAATGGGTTTATGTACAAGTATGTGATTAAATGGACGCTGTGTGAATAAAAACAAGTCTGAATCTGTTTAAACACATTTTTGTCTCTAGGAAATTACAGCCAATTCCTACAGTCTGGTCTGAATTTTTACACTCCTTGTGCCAATTGTGACTCAGTAGAACAGACCTCGTCAACAATCTCCAATTATTAATGCTCCCAAGACACAATTAAAAGCCTTTTCCTTTACTTTCTGAATGATCCAAAAAAATTAAGAAAAACAACACTGGCACATACCCTCTTCAACAGTGAAATTACAACAAAAAGAAGAAAAAGTTAAGGAATTTTCGAAATCATGAGACATATAGAAACGTGAACGGTATGAAAATTTTGTTTCCATTGTTTTTCATCAATTGCACAACATCTCAATTTATTCAGTATCAAGTGTTAGCACTACACTCAGAAATACATGCTCTTACACGCCTGGGCTGCTGACAATGCGGTTACTAACGGTTGTCTGAGGAATATTCTTTCATGCTGACAATGAAAGAACATTAAAGGAGAAAACGCACAAAATAGGGTTTATCATCTGTTAAAAATGGAATAAAAGAGGTATGCTCACCTTTTCAAGTTACATGCGCTTGATAAGGGTACTTTCACACTTGCGTTGAACGGTATCCGTTGCATTGCGTTGTGTAACGGATGCAACGGATGTGTTGCATATAGTGGCACAACGGATGCAACGGATGCTGTAAAACAACGCAATTCGTTTTGATTTTTTTTTTTTTTTTTTACAGTTTTACCAGCGGCAGACTATTGTAAACGATCAGCTGATCGCTCCCAGTAGCCGGCCGCCGGGTGATCAGCTGATCGCTCCCTGCAGCCGGCCGCCGGGTGATCAGCTGATCGCTCCCTGAAGCCGGCCAACGGGTGATCAGCTGATCGCTCCCTGCAGACGGCTGCCGGGTGATCAGCTGATCGCTCCCTGCAGACGGCCGCCGGGCGATCAGCTGAGCGCTGTCACTTGCCGGCGCCCGGGCATGCCGGCGGCCGGGCATGCCAGCGGGCGGGGCGCGCCAGCGGGCGGGCGCTCAGCTGAGCGCTGTCACTTGCCGGCGCCCCGGGCATGTCGGCGGGCGGGGCGCTCAGCTGAGCGCTGTGACTTGCCGGCGGCCGGGCATGCCGGTGGCCGGTCGCTCAGCTGAGCGCTGTCGCTTGCCGATGGCTGGGCGCTCAGCTGAACGTTCGGCCACCGCGAGCCAAAATAAAAGTTTGATTAAAAAAAAAAAAAAAAAAAAAAGGAGCATGCGCAGTGGAATCCAGAGGATTCCGCTGCTCAAAATAACGTTACATGCTGCGTTCCTCCCGCTGGGCGGAAGCAACGGAGCGTCGCCCAGCGGAAGCAACGCAGGTCCTTTTGGTACAATCCGTCACCCATACAAGTCTATGGGAAACAGCGGAATTCGTTAACGGATTCCGCTGTTTTCCAAAAGGGCGGATTGTAACGGAAGGAAATAAACGCAAGTGTGAAAGTACCCTAACGGAGAAGTTGCTGCAGATTCAAGAGTGCACAGGACAGTGCAGACAACGCAGAAAAGGCCAGAAGACGTGTTTCACTCCGTGCTGCTGTTTAAGACTTTCCAAAAGAAGATCCAGGGCTGTGGCACTTTTCCTGAAGAAGCTTGTAATGGCTTTGAAATACATTGAATGAAAAAAAAAAAAAAAAAAACACTTACCACTGGACTGTTCTGGATCTTCCCTTGCAAAGTCTTCAGCAGCAGCGAGGAGTGAACACGTCTTCTGTCCTTTTTTTTCCATTCTGAATGCACTTGAACATGCAAATCATCATGATCCACTATTGGCAACTTCCTTTCCAATTGCTGACCAATGGCCTTTTATGATGTGCTGGGTGGGAGACAAGTCTGGAGACGCTGCAGGCCATGGTAGCATGTGTAGGTCATGCAGGCTGCTTACAGTAGAAGTGGCACCATTCAGTCTGGCATTGTCATTTTGAAAAAAGATCTGTATGCCCAAATGCATCAGCGTGGTAGAACATTCCTCAGATAACCATTAAGAACCTCATTAATACCCGACAAGGCACGCAAGTATGAGTATTTCTGGGCATAGTTGTTATGAGTGTGTCCCGCCCAGGGGAGATCTCGGGTGAATCTGCATCAGAACGCATTAGGCCCCGTTACACGCAACAACGTATCTAATGATATATTGCCGGGGTCACGGATTCTGCGGCATCGTTAGTGACGTCGTTGCGTGTGACAGTTCCGAGCTACTGTTAACGATGGAAAATACTCACATTATCGTCTATCGTTGACACGTCGTTCCTTTTCAAAAAATCATTGATTGTTGAGCTCGCAGGATGTTAGTCATTCCGAGGCAGCACACATCGCTACGTGTGACACCTCGAACTACCACTCACCTGCGGCCGCCGGCTATGCGGAAGGAAGGAGGGTGGCGGGATGTTACGTCTCGCTCATCTCCGCCCAATAGAAGCAGAGCGGCGGCCGCTTAATGACACTGCTGTGACGCAGAACGAACCTCCCCCTTAGAAAGGAGCAACAGCGACGTCGCTAGCCAGGTAAGTCCCGTGTGACAGCTCCGAACTATATTGTGCGCTACGGGCAGCGATTTGCCCGTGACGCACAAACGACGGTGGGCGGGTGCTTTCACCAGCGGATATCGCTACGTGAAACACCCCCTTTAGTATTTGCAGATCCACTACTGATATTTAAATAACATGTACTTGATTGTAGTGCTGTTTAGGGTTAAGTACTCTTTCCTGTCTTGCTGCTGTCTATAGTTTTAATCCCAGGTGCAGCTCTTTTCCTACCACTTCCCTTCACTATATAAAGTCATATGTCCTATCATCTGACACCGGTGATAGAATCTGAATCCTCATTACTTCTTTGCGGTCCACTTTGAAAGTAGCAAGGCTCTGAAAGAAGCTTTTGTTTCTTGTGATTTGCAGCTGTGGTGTTAGCTGTATTGTAGATGCTTGGAGTATTTTTCCTTTTTGTGTCTATTTCCAGTGTTTGTTATCCTAACCTTGAGTTTCTTTATTGCAGAGGCAAGACTAGTGCTCTAATTGGCCTGCTCACTACCCAGGGAAAGTTTATGGCAAGTAAGGGCTTAATCACGTGATCGTCAATGGGGTGAAAGAACCGTATAGGTACTTCACGTAATGCAGGTTACAACCTCAGGGGAGTGCAGATGGTGACCCTGCTCCCGTCTCCCTAGCACCAGGGCATTCCGTTGTATTGTGGCCCTTGTGTGTTGCATTACCTGCTGGGGGTTTTCCTGGTACCTGGCAAAATCCCATATGTCACTCATGAAAATAGTGCTCATACTCAATACTGACTGATTAAAGTAAGACATTTTGAAAATTTTGTTTCCATTTTTTCATCATTTGTATATCACAACAGGTCTATCCTCTACCCATCCTGTTTTCCATAATACCACAACTTTTACATTTGTGTGTAGCTATTAAAATGGCAAGAGCACATCCGATTAAATAAATTAACCAAATTTCATTTGAAAAATGCCACTGTACCAAATGTGATTAAAAATATACACAAACTGTGTATAACTCTTGGTTGTGACCCTAAATATGGTCCTGCTTCTGTAATTATGACCAACACAATATCCATAATTAAAGAAGTCCTGTCACCAGCCATGTTTGCTGTTATGTTATTCCTACTGCTCCCAAGTATTTCAGTTACTAGTAAAGTCACTATACGGTTCCAGAGATATTGACCTTTGTAA